>NW_023270807.1:65837347-65927564 GCF_011800145.1 Mirounga leonina | reverse complement strand
CCTTCCTTCCTTCCTTCCTTCCTTCCTTCCTTCCTTCCTTCCTTCCTCCCTCCCTCCCTCCCTCCTTCCCTCCTTCCCTTCTTCCTTCCTTCCTTCCTTTTTGAGGTATAATTTATATACAGTAAACTGTATAAAACATACTTGTATAGCTTACAAACTACACATACATTTAATTATCACTCAGATCAAGATATAGAATATTTACAATGCTCCAGAAGGCTCTCTCATGCTCCTCCTGCTTTACATCCCTTCAAAAGTAACCACTTGTGATAATTTAGTAGTCAGCATCATGGGATGCCCAGATATCTAGTTAAACACCATATCTGGTTGTGTCTGTGACGATGTTTCTGGAAGAGATTACCATCTGAAGCAGTAGTCTCAACAAAGTAGATTGCATTGCCCTCCCCAATGGGTGGACATCATCCAATCCACTGAGGGCCTGAGAGGAACAAAAAAGGTACAGGAAGGGAGGAATTGCCCTCCATCTCTCTCTCTCTCTCTCTCTCTCTGCCTGACTGCTTGAGCTGGGACATCAGTCTTCTCCTACCCTTGGTGCTCCTGGTTCTCAGGCCTTCAGACTGAAACTGGAATCTATACCATTGGCTCTTAGGCCTTCAAACTACACCACTGGCCTTCTTGGGTCTTCAACTTGCAGAGTGCAGACGGTGGGACTTTTCAACCTCCATAATCATATGAGCCACCAGGCAGAGTCAGGGCTTATGGAGGTCAGGTGATCAATGGAGTATTAGCTCAGGTCTGTCTCACAGTGGGCCCAATAGATCCCCAAACCCACACTGTGATTATCTCTCCAGTTCTGGCATGCATAATTGGAATAGATCTACTCAGCAGCTAGCAGAATCCCCACATTGGTTGGCTGATCTGTGGAGGGCTATTACGGTGGAAAAGGTCAAGTGAAAGCCACTAGAACTGCCTCTACCTAGAAAAATAGTAAGCCAAAGGCAATATCCCATTACTGGAGGGATTTCAGAGACTAGTGCCACCATCAAGGACTTGAAAGTTGCAAAGATGGTGATTCCCACCACATCCTTATTTAACTTACCTGTTTGTCCTGTGCAGAAGACAGATGGGTCTTGGAGAATGACAGTGGGCTACTCTAAGCTTGTCCAGGTGGTGGCTCCAGTTGCAGCTGCTGTACCAGATGTGGTTTCATTGTCTTAGTAAATTAGTACATCCCCTGTTACTTGTTGTGCAACTATTGATCTGGCAAATCCTTCTTTCTGTCTCTGTCTGTAAGGTCTATTAGATACAATTTACTTGTAGCTGGCAAGGCCAGCAATACACCTTCATTCTCCTTCCTCAGGGGTATATCAGCTCTCCAGCCTTGTGTCATAGTTTAGTTTGCAGGGATTTTGATAGCTTTTCCCTTCCACTAGACATCATATTCATCCATTACACTGATGACATTATGCTGATTGGACCTGGTGATCAAGGAGTAGCAACTACTCTAGATTTATTGGTAAGACTTTTGCATGTCAGAGGGTTGTATAAATCTGACAAAAATTCAGGGACCCTCTACCTTAGTGAAATTTCTAGGTGTCTAGTAGTGTGGCATGTCATGATATCCCTTCTAGGTGAAGGATAATGATTGCATCTGGCCCCTCTTACAACCAAAAATGAGGCATATCTAGTGGGCCTCTTTGGAGTTTGGAGGCAATGTATTCCTCATTTGGGTGTGTTACTCTGGCCCATTTACTGAGTGACCTGAAAAGCTACTAGTTTTGAGTGGGTCTAAAAACAAGAGAAGGCTCTGCAACAGGTCCAGGTTGCTGTGTAAGCTGCTCTGCCTCTTGGACCACATGATCCAGTAGATCCACTGTTACTTGAAGTGTCAGTGGCATAGGGATGCTCTTTGGAAACTTTGACAGGTCCTAAGAATTTGGGAGGAAAGCCCTGCCATCCTCTGAAGATAACTGCTTTCCTTTTGAGAAACAGCTCTTGGCTTGCTACTAAGCCTTAGTAGAGACTGAAGACTTAATACGGGCTGCCAAGTTACCATGTGACCTGAGCTGCCCCACATGAACTGGGTGTTATCTGACCCACAGAACTATAAAGTTGAGCATGCATAGCAGTACTCCATCATCAAATGTAAGTGGAATGGATGTGATTGGGTATAGGCAGGTCTTAAAGACATAATTAAGATACATGAAGAAGTGGCCCAAATGCCTATAGTGCCCACTCCTGCTACACTGCCTTCTCTTTCCCCGCCTGCACCTATGGACTGATGGGGGTTCCTTATGATCAGTGGAAGAGAAGATTTGGGCCTGGTTTATAGATGGTTCTATATGGTATACAGGAACCACCTGAAAGTGAACAGCTACCACTCTACAGCCCCTTCCTGTGAAATTCCTGAAGAACAATGGTGAAGAGAAATCCTCCTATTGGGTAGAAGTTTACCTAGCTGTTCACTTTGCTTGGGAGGAGAAATGGCCAGATGTGTGATTATATACTGATTTATGGCTAATGGTTTGGTCGAATGGCCAGGGACTTGGAACATGATTGGAAAATTAGTGGCAAAGAAATTTGGGGAAGAGGTATGTGGATAGACCTCTCTGAATGGGCAAAAAATGTGAGGATATTTGTGTCCCATGTGAATGCTCACCAAAGAGCAACCTCAGCAGAGGAGGATTTTAATAACTGAGTTGATGGGATGACCTATTCTGTGGATACCAACCTGCTTCTTTCCACAGCCGCCACTGTCATCTCCAAATGGACTCATGAACCAAGTGGCCATGGTGGCAGAGATGGAGGTTATGCACAGGCTCAGCAACATGGACTTCCACTCACCAAGGCCAACCTGACTATGGCGATGGCTGCAAGTCCAATCTGCCAGCAGCAGAGACCAACTCTAAGTCCCTGATATGACATCGCTGCCTGGGGGTGATCAGCCAGCCACCTGGTAGCAGGTTGATTACATTGGACTCCTTCCATCTTGAAAGGGGCATGTTTTGTTCTTGCTGAAATAGACACTTACTCTGGATATGGATTTGCCTTCACTGCACACAGTTCTTCTGCCAAAACTACCATCTGTGGACTTACAGAATGCTTTATCCACCGTCATATTATTCTACACAGCATTGCTTCCGATCAAGGAACTCACTTCCCAGCAAAAGAAGTATGGCAATGGGCCCATGCTTATGGAACTCACTGTTCTTATCAAGTTCCCCACTCATCCTGAAACAGCAGAGGAATGGCCTTTTGAAGACTCAGTTATAGTGCTATGTAGGTGGTAATACCTTGCAGAGCTGGGGCAAGTTTCCCAGAAGGCTGAATCAGCATTCAGTATATGGTGCTCTTTCTCTCATAGTCAGGATTCACAGATCCAGGAATCAAGGGGTGGAAGTGGGAATGGCACGGCTCACTATTACCCCTAGTGACCCACTAGCAAAATTTTTGCTTCCTATTCCCACAGCTTAGCCTCTGCTGGTCTAGAAGTCTTAGTCATTCCAGAAGGAGGAATGCTTCCATCAGGAGACACAGTGATCTTTTTGAACTGGAAGTAAAGACTGCTACCCAACCACTTTGGGGTACTTATACCTCTGAATCAACAGGCAAAGAAGGGGGTTATGGTGTTGACTGGGGTGATTGATCTTGACTACCAAGGGGAAATTGGGCTAGTCATCCACTATGGATGGAGGGAAAAGTATATTTGGAATATAGGAGATCCTTTAGGGCATCTGACTATTATGATTCCCTGTGATTAAGGTCAGTAGTACAACAACCCAATCCAGGTAGGACTGCTAATGGCCCAGGCCCTTCATGAATGAAGGTTTGGGTCACCCCACCAGATAAAGGACCATGACCAGCTGAGGTGCTTGCTGAAGGCAAAGGGAGTATGGAATGGATAGTGGAAGGAGGTAATTTTATAAATACTAGCTTCAACCATGTGACCAGTTATAGAAATGAAGACTGAAATAGTCATGAGTATTCCTCCTTATGTTGTTATGCTGTTATGAATAATTTGTGTGTGTGTGTGTGTGTGTGTACTGCTATTTGCAGCCCAGTAAGCAATGTTCATGGTTATGATTTTGGGTCATTGAGAAAAAAATAAATTGAATTTGGTCCTTTTTCTCTTTACCTGAGGCTGGGAAAAGTGGAAAGCACTTGAAAAAAAAATGTTTCCCAGAAAGTAGTTTAAATAAAGGTATTTAGTACTTCAAGACTGGTCTTCAGTTTTTTGTTTTTTAAAGATTTTATTTATTCATTTGAGACACAGAGATACAGAGAGAGAGAGAGAGAGCATGAGCAGGGAGAGAGGCAGAGGGAGAGGGAGAAGCAGGATCCCTGCTGAGCCAGGAGCCCGATGTGGGGCTCGATCCCAGGACCCTGGGATCATGACCTGAGCTGAAGGCAGACACTTAACCATCTGAGCCACCCAGGCGCCCCCTGGTCTTCAGTTTTACCGGAACTTCACTCATGTAGTAGATGTAGTAGAATTGCTCAATGCTTATTCCTTCTTATAATGTGCCTTTCTATACTGTAGAGTCTTGAAAGCTAAAAACTACATTTCCTAGACTCTCTCACAGTTAGCGTTCCATATGTGATTTTGGTTCTTTTGGACTGATGCATTACTATGAAACTTGGATTTGGAACCGAGTAAAGTGTGGAAAGAGGCAGGGCCAGAAACATCCACTCCTGCTGGAGCAGATGGTGGCGGAGGCCTCATGGCTCAACATCAGCCACTTCCTGATTCAGCTGCACCTGAAGCAATGGCAGCTACTCTCCCAACAATGGCGGAGGCAGTTGTGAGTTGTTCTCAGGAGCTCAGTCTGCACCTATTCCTCTACTTTTCCATGATTTAGGAAGCCACATAATATTTGGAAATAAGTACCTTTCTGCTTCCATTAACTCAAGGGTAGCATCTGTCGTCTGCAACTGAATGCTGTAAAACCGACCACACTGGTGCCTGAGAAGCCATCACTATGTTCTGCCTCACTCAGTCCCCAGTGCCTGGTAGCGTGCAGCCCTGTAATCAGGATTAGGTTATCCTGTAGGTAGAATAGGTAGCACCCAAGCTGAGTGACTGCAGGGGATGCCCTCTATTCCCTGAGTTTATGTCCCTCAAATTTCACTTGAAATTCCATTCTTGGATTTCATTTCCTCGCCCCCCTCTAAACTGTTTCTGTGTGCATCACACCCCTGTTGGACCATCTCTTATAATAGAGATGATTATTTATTTATTTATTTATTTATTTATTTATTTATTTATTTATTTTTATTAACATATAATGTATTATTTGTTTTAGGGGTACAGGTCTGTGATTCATCAGTCTTACACAATTCACAGCACTCACCATAGCACATACCCTCCCCAATGTCCATCCCCCAGCCACCACCTCCCTCCCACCCCCCTCTACCTCAGTTTGTTTCCTGAGATTAAGAGTCTTCTATGGTTTGTCTCCCTCTCTAATTTCATCTTGTTTCATTTTTCCTTCCCTTCTGCTATGATCCTCTGCCTTGTTTGTCAAATTCCACATATCAGTGAGATCATATGATAATGGTCTTTCTCTGATTGACTTATTTCGCTTAACATAATGCCCTCTAGTTCCATCTATGTCATTGCAAATGGCAAGATTTCATTTTTTGATGGCTGCATAATATTCCATTGTATATATGTACCACATCTTCTTTATCCATTCATCTGTTGATGGACATCTTGGCTCTTTCCATAGTTTGACTATTGTGGACATTGCTGTTATAAACATTGGGGTGCAGGTGCCCCTTCAGGTCACTACATTTGTATCTTTGGGGTAAATACCCAGTAGTGCAATTGCTGGGTCATAAGGTAGCCCTATTTTCAACTTTTTGAGGAACCTCCATACTGTTTTCCAGAGTGGCTGCCCCAGCTTGCATTCCCACCAACAGTATAGGAGGGTTCCCCTTTTTAGATGATTTTTAACAGTAATGGCATTTCCTCTCTGTTCTGCTCCTTGGAGACAATAGGTTGTGGGAGAGAATGTGCATGCAGGGTGGGGAGAGAAGGTGTATCAGAATCTGAAGAAGAGGAATAGGAGGTAAAAATATTTAGGAAGGTGTAGCTTCCTAAGCAGAGACTAGTGACTTACAACTTAATGCGAATGTTACGCAGATCCCAGTTGAGAGTTGGTTTTGATCATGTAGAATTTAGGTGGGAAGCACTGTGGAGTAGAAGGTGGAAACGTTTGGGAAATCCATATACAGTCGGTCTCTACTGGAGTTGGAAGTGTCTGTTGACAAGGGTGTGGTGTGCAGAGCATGGACATGTTGAAGATACCTTTTGCTGAGGGTGGGCCACGCCTTTTCCTATTAGGGCTTAAGGAAGAGGAGAGGATGCTCCTCTGCAGAGATGTGAAAGGGGTGTGTGAACAGTGGGCAATGCATTTGCTAGTTCTTACATTTGGAAGGAGACAAAGGAGAGTGTGCTTTGAGGAGAGGAAGGAAGAAGGTAATGGGAATATTTCCACTGCTAGCCCAGGCCGAGCTGCTGGAATTCTCTTCTGACTAATCCAGGAAGGGTTTGGAGGGGTGGTGCCATTCTTTCTTCTCTTTGTCACTCATGTATTAAATAGTCCTGGGCTTCAAGTTGGAATGATTGTAAAGAGCTATTCAGAGACAACGAAGCTGAATGCGTGGTCAGCAGAATCCTGGGCTTTAATGGGAGAAGGCTGCGAGATGGGGTCATGAGGGGTATTTTAAAGTTCCAAAGAACAAGCTTATCCACAAAGCATTTCTCCGGTCTCTCCTCAGAGGGTTAGAAACACTTTCACAACTATCTAATTTTAATCTTTCCAACATCCTTGTGAGGTAGGTAAGAAGATATATTCTTACACTTTTTTTTTTTTTAACAGATCATAAAATTTCATGACAAGTAGTTTCCAAAGAAACCACGTGGGGCTAAAGTGTGAAGCCAGTCAGAGCAGTCTGTCTTCTGAGAGCAGAGCTGCTATTCTTATTGCTGAAGCATTTTGTTTGGTCTGTGCTTTCTTCTTTTTATTCTGATCTTATGGCTCTTGATGGTCTTCCATGCAGTAACTCAGGACTTAGCATTGACCGACAACAGATTCAAAGAGTGTTAATTATGAAGGCTTTCCTATGGTTCTGAGGCTAGTCAGCGTATAGAATATGCTTTTCTCTCCAAGCACTTAGAGAGGTTTCAGAGTTGCAGAAAATTTCCCTGATACATGAAGTTGTTGAACCTTAGGAGCTGTCTTTTGTTCGGCAACTCACAAAGCCTTTTCTGGAGCATGAACTGCTAATGAAAGGCAGAATTTTTTTTTTTTAAAGACATTGCTAGTCATTATCTTCCTAACTTCTGTTGTCTGAGGAGAGAAATAATTCTATTGATCTGCCCAGCTAAGATTTACCACTGTCAGTAACAAAGACTTAATCTCTAACAGTGGTGGATGAATAATAGACGAACAGCCAATTTATCCTGAGATGTTAAAGCCTGAAAGATAATGGAACTTCTCCCCTTTGTTTAACATGGGATTTGAAACAAGCTACACAGAAATAGTGGTATTTCATTAAAGCATGGTGGTCACTAAGATAAAGACTTTTATGTTAAAGAGGGTCTCTCTGTTTTAAAGAGATCTAATGGTGACAGATTGCGGATTGAGTTTTGATTTTTATTTCTTATCAATGAAACCTTAAGGTATCTCCTTTGCGTATTTAATTTAATTGCTAAACAAAACTTAGGGCTGGAGGACTCTTGTGAAATCCACACCCTTTTGCTTCTAAACTGGAATTAGGCAAAATGAAGGATTTGACTGGTTATATGCAGTGCCAATGCTCACCAGTTATAATAATCTCACGATTGTATTTTGTGGTTTGCAAACTATTTTCATTATTGTCCACCAAGCTTAGGACTCTAATGTATTCAATATACAAAATCAAGATTCCCTTAAAATTCCATCAGCTTTTAAGGGTTTCAGGAAAGACACTTTAGGGGCACCTGGCTTGCTCAGTTGGTAGAGCATGCGACTTTTGATCTCGGGGTTGTGAGTCTGTGCTCCACATTGGGGGTACAAACTACATAAAAAAAATAAATAAAATCTTTAAAAAAACCAGACAACTTTGGATATATTATAGCAGTGCTCTGAGGCTATTGTCAGTGCATTCCATGAGGCTGCAGCCAAAGTGGGAGGATTTATTCTGAAGGAATTATGCTGCACCATCACCTAATTTTGTTGAAGTAAATGGATAGGTGGGCAGTGGCCACTTAATTTTGTTAGATCTCTGTGTTCAAGCCTTATAAAATTCTGTCAATTTCTGGGAGAATGAAGAAAGAGATCACTGCAGTTTTGGGTGGAAAGGAAAAGCAGAGAAAGGTGTGGAAAAGGGTTCTCTTTTCGTATTCCGAATTTTACATTTAGAAGATGTAGAGTCAAGTTTTTTCAATGTCAATATAGCTGATGTTTTGTGTTTTACTATTTGGTACTATTTTCATTTTGAAGTCTATAAGGTGAAGGTTTGGGAGTGCTGTGATCTGCATTTTTAGGGTCTATAAAAGTCTTAAGCAGGTTCTATCTTGAATCCACACTAGTGTCTTCTGCTCAAAAACCATCCATGACTCCGCCACATTGCTCATTAAATAAAATCCAAATATCTCAGCTTGCTCTTTTCCAAACCTGCCCACAACCTTCCCATCTCCAGGACAGGGCTATCCTTTCAGTCAGTAAGAATAGCATAAGCAAAGGTCTAGAGGCAGGAAAGTGCAGGGGATGTTTGGGGTATAGCCAGTGGGAGGTGCCTGGCTGGATGGGGGTGGGGGTGCCTGAAGACTGAGTTCATATATGCCACATCCAGCATTGCAGGGTGCTTGAAATCCTTGGTTGCGTACATTCCACCGAGCTCCTCTCTGTGCAAGACACTGGTTACTGAAGGGAGACAAAAATAAATAATTCACCATCCCCATCCCCATCCCCGCAGCTCCTGTGGGACTTAGGCTGGTGAACAATTGCTGCAGAGAGTTAGGTGCTGGGTTACCTGGGGGCCAAAGTTAGAGCAATAACCGGAATTTGTTCCCTGGTTTTCACATAAAATTTCCCCACATTAAAGGCTGACTTAAAAACCCACAAAGATGTTAAAATAAGAACCTCAGCTATTAAAAACCTATTCCAGTGATCTCATACTTTGCGGCTGAAGCAGCTAATGGTAGCTACACACCCACAATATTAGCAAGACACGGAAATTCGTCCCCTCTTCTTTGTCGTCCAGCTTAGAGCCGCTTTTCTCCTGGCTGCCCTTTGTGAGGGGAGCTATTTCCCCCCTTCCTCTCCTGGCAACAGCAACATTCTTTCAGACAGCGTTTGTCTCCCCTCTCTGAGCAACCGTCTAAGTCACTGGGCAAGCTGGGGGTGGGGGATGGAGGATGGAGAACAGCTCCTTACAAATTCTCAGCGGGCTTCAGCCCCAGGAACATTCCTCAAGGAGGTGTGTGTGTGGCGGGGGATGCAGGCTCTGCAATGGGCTCTGTATCTAACACAGACCGTGCAAGCTCATGGTCAAGTGAGCAGGACTGGCGCTGTCCCCAGGGGCAGGCCATCGAAGGTCAGCGTAATGGCCCTGACAAGGTCTGAAGGGCCAAGTGTAAACGAGCACAGCCCACAGCATGAAAAAGGTAAACTCAGGGAGAAGAGCGGTGTGTGGTTCCCTGGCACACAAAACCCGCAGAAATCAGAAATGTGAAGAAGAAAGGACACGATTTAGAACGCTGCAGGTCAAAGTGGGAAGGAAAAGACCGACCAGTTAAATTGGATCAGGTGCTTTCCCAGAAATAGTGGAAAGCTTAGACACATACTCCCTGGCACGTGATGATTGTAAAGGAAAAAAGGCAGTGGGCTGGGTAGGAACAACAGGGGCAGAGATGTGGTTTTCATTTCCCCTCTTAGGTCAGTCTAGTTGAGGCCCAGTGAGCCCAAGCCCCAAACAAACCCTTCAACACGAAGGCAAGAGGAATATAAAGTAGTGCAAAATGAAAATGGATGTCCTCTCCGACTTTCAGGGAACAGTAGTAACACATGACATACACATGATAGCACTTACTATGCGCCAGGCACAGTAGTCTCCGTTCTTTAAGTAGATCAACTTATATACTCATCACATAGGAAGTTACTATTATTATCCCCATTTTACAGATGGGGAAACCAAGGCATGGAGAGGTAAGGTGACTGCTTAAAGGCTACAAAGCCAGTGAGTAGTTTAAGGGAAGCCAAGCTTAGACTAGGGTCTTCTGCTTCACGCTGACTTTTTGGCTTTGCTCCTTAATCTACCTTCCTGAGACCATGTGTCTTTAGCTCTCTGGGGTCCTTTGAGCTGAATGGTGTTGCAGCCGGGCTAATGCTGCCGATGTCCAGGTGCTAGAGAAATAGGAGCCAGAGGGCAGGCAGGAAGGAAGGAGTCATGGGGAAGAAGAGAATGGCTGCCCATGGGTCTCCTGAACTTTTGGATATGAAGACCCTTTGTTAATACTTAAACCTTTCTTAGTAACTGTACTTGGAGCCTTGAGGGGGAATATTTGCACCCGTGGATACATGGACACCTTGTAGTAACCTCTTCCTACATCCCACCCTTGACCCTCAACCATTTCCACGGCGGGAGGACCTCTGTGCCAAGACTTCTCACAGTTTAATCACGGACCACTTGAAACCCGTTAAAATAAAGATTTTGGGGACTCACCTCTGACTTAATCTCTGGAGGTGGGGCTTCTGACCTACATTTAAACAGCTCCCCAGGTGGTTCTCCTGCACGCTTGAGTCTGAGAATCCCTGCATCATGATCTGAAAATCATAGAGTTTTTTATGCTTTCTCTAGGGCTAGAGCGGTAATGTGATGAGAAAGTAAAATGGCTTTTGACCTCAGGATTTTTAATATATTCACAAGCTAAATTGAAATGACAGAGCCTGGAGATTTTTGCCTTTGGGCATGCTGTGCTTCACTTTATCCTGTCAGTTCCCTAGTGATCTTTTCTGACCTTAAGAGGTTTTTTTAAGCCCTTGACTTTGGGAAAATTTCAACCAGGAATGTTTCTGACTTCAAAGTGATCTGTAGCTGGGAGATTATTTCTGGCATGTGTCATAATGATAAGATGAGCCATGGGTGAGGGAGGGGAAATGCTCCATAGGTGGTCTTAGGAAAGAGGCAATGTTTTGATAATTCTTAACCTAAGCTGCTTTATTGTCATAAAATCCAGGACTGTCTCATTGTGGGAATTAATGTCTGTAAATACACCTATCTAACAATATCTCAAATGTGTTTTCAGAATCCAGTCTGTGTGTGTGTGTGGGGGGGGGGGTGGTATGTGTCATTTTTGAACTTCCTGTCCAGACTGAGGCCTTACCTAAGAGCCATCAGCCTCCATAATTTCCACCCCATCCATGTACCATTCTCCCCATACCCATATTTTTCATTTTAGTTCCTCTTTCCCAAATAGCTTACATGAAGCATTCCCTGATTCTTCCCAAGCCCCTTGGGTCAAAATTGTACCGGGTTGGAGGTAGTACCTTTGAGTCATCCAATACAGGTTTGAGTATGATTCTTTTTTTTTGGTAGGATGGAGGAGCAACAGGTGTTGGAAGAAATGTGCTATGTCGGGTCTGAGTTCAGCCTGGTTGGGTGTGATGTCTGTTTGTCAACAATTCCAGAGATGTGGTTGAGACCCATCCCATGCTGGGCATTGCTGAGATACAGAGGTAAGACTCTGCTGTATGTCTGAGAAACAGCCCAGGTAAAAAAAAGATAAAGCAAGTCCACAAATGCTAGAGTAAGTTAAACACCAGGAATGGGAGAACACAGTGTTAGGAGATTCAAAAGAAGCAGGAAAGGCTCATGATCTCTCTGCCAGGCAGGCCAGGGCATTAAGCCATTCCCCAGGCATTTTCCATAAGGCTAGCTCAGAGCCAGCTTTATTAGGTTGTGGGCTAAGCAGTGGTGTGATTTTAGGCAGGGATCCCAGCCCCAAGCAGCAGTTCCAGGGGTCTGTCATTTTATTAGAACTTTGTTCATCTAGGTCTTGAAAGCTTTCATCTTGGTAAGTTCTTCCTTTAACATGGATACTCCTGATGTTGAACTGGCATCTCAATACTTAGCTACATCCTTAGGGTGGGGAGGCTGAAACTAATTGACACAATCCTATGTAGGATGCAGCTTGAGATGGGCATTTGAGGGGGAGTCAAATGTGGGTTCAAGTGCAGTGATGGCAGAGTGGGAGGGAACTAAAAATAAGCTATTTTTTGATGTTTCCCACTGATACCAACAAAGCAATAGTTGATGGCCTTTGAATGGAATTGATCAGGCTTTTTTAGTGGATTGAAAAATTAGTAAATAGCACTTCATATCAAAAGACCTACAATTCTGCTTTAACTTAGCGATTCTACTCTTAAGAATCATAACCAATTACAAATGCACACAGATTTGATTCATTTCTTCCTCTTTATTCCAACAGTTATTTATTGAACACATACTACATGCCAAATACAGTTCTAGGAACTGGGATTGTAGAAATAACCAAAGCAAAGTCCCTGAACTCACAGAGTTCCATTCTAGCTGGGAAAGCTGATAATAAACAAGGCATCATGTTGCCAAATCTCATGGGCAGTTTTCAGCCCACATTTTATTAGACCTCTCAGTGTCTTCCTTTGAGAAATACTTTCTTTACTTGGTTTCTGGGACAACACATTTTGTTCCCTTACTGTCTACTTATTTCAGTATCCTTTGCTGATGTCTCCTCATCTTCCTGACCATAAATTGGTGGACCCTGAGCTAAGCCTTCAAATATTTCTTCCCTCCCTTATTCAACATTAATATGCCCATGATCTAAAATTTCGATTTCCAGCCCTCACTGCTCCCCTGAATTCCAGTCTTTTAAATGAGACTGCCTACTCGACATCTCCACTTACATGTCTAATAGGCTTCCAAAATTTAACATGACCATCAAAATCAAACCATCAAAATTGATTTTCCACCCCAAGCTATTCTTACTTTTAAATCTTTTCTTTCTCAGTTAATGGCAACTCCATTCCTCCAATTACTCAGGAATATCCTTGGAATCATCCGTGACCTCTTTCTTTCCTTTCAGTCCACCTGAAATCCATCAGATTTAGCTATAAAGATGTCCATCACAGCATTGCTTATAGAATGAAAACTTGGAAATGATCTAATTATTCAACAGTGGAAGATTGGTTTAATTATAACACATGTGGCCATTAAAATGATGTTAGGTTAATAGATTACTGTTCAATGACATTTTTATTATGGAAAATTTCAAACATGCTCAATAATAGAGATCTGTGAACCTCATCATCCAGTTACAACAATTATAAACTCAAAGTTCTTCTTGCTTCATTTATACCCCCAGCTATTTCCCACCTCTCCCCCACTGGATTGTCTCTAGCCAAATCCCAACATCATATGATTTAATAGGTAAATATTTGTACCATATACAAGAGCAGATGATAAATAAATATGTATAATATGTTTTCATTTTTGCAAACTATATGCATATATGCATAGAAGAAAGTCTTACGGGATAGCTATCTCTGAATCATGATATATGAATGATTGTTGACCTCTTCTTTTGCTTTGTGTACATTTTCCTCAATGAGCATGTATTACATGGATTGGGTGGGGGTGGGGTTCTAGTCCTTTCTAAATTTGATTACTTTATTTCAGGCAGGATACTTCATAGTGAAAGGGAAATAACCACTTTGGAGAGGTGAGGATCCTTGTCTCTCAGCTTCTGTTTTCTCTTTGGACAGTCTGTCATTAAAAATTGCATATTAATATCTATTGTGACAGCAAGGTTTCTCAACTTCAGCTCTGTTGACATTTGGGGCTGGATAATTCTTTGTTGCGGAACGCTATTCCTTGCATTCGAGGCTATCTTGCGGCATACCTGGTCTCTCCCCATTAGATGGCCAGTTACATCTTCCTCCTACCCTTGCCTGTTGTAGCAACCAAAAATGTCTTCATAAATTGCCAACTGTCCTCGGGGAGGCAAAATTACCCCTAACTGAGAACCACTACACTACCGCATGTGTGCTAATTTAAATGTACGGTGTCTAGGAGATTAGTGGGGAAAATGTTCTGTTTTACCCATTTTGCTGGCTGAAACCTCAAGAAGGATATAATTTGTGATCTGATGAAAACGCTTTTGTGGTTTACTGGCCTGCACATTTAAGTAACCAACCTATGACTAAGTGGTTAGTGATTATCTGCATTTTTGAAACATATCCAGAAACGAACATGGCAAGTTCAACTCCATGAGAAAAGCAAATGTTGTGAATGAAAGATGGCTTGTCAGCTAAGGCAGCGATCAGATTTTCCTCTCCAGCCTACGAACTAACCTATTGCACTATTCATTATCATCCATGACACAGGGAAATATGTGCAAGTTAAAAGTGGGAAATTTCTTCCTAGAAAATTAATGATGCTGCATACAAATGAACAGTTCTTTTCTATTAGTAATAAACACATAGAGATAGTTGTAAAAGATGAGGGAAAAGGGCATTTAAATATTGCACTTTATTTGGATTTTTTCCTCATAATGGAAACATTATTAGAGAACCATAGAAATGAGATAAGGGAAAATATGAGGTCATCTTGCCCATTTTCTTCAAGAGCTACACTGTTCTGTGTGCCCCCTCCCACCTCCAGTCGAGTCTTATTAAATATCCCCATTTTCATAATATAGGATACTCTCATGATTCCCCCCGGAGGGTAACTCAACACATGCGCAGAGGGCATAAGTTAGTGATATCATAATCTTCAAAAAGATTACTTCTTTAGTTAGCGGCACTGTGTTGGTTGCATAGAAAATAAAACCTCTAGCAAAGTCAACAACAGACATTGGTGATCCAGGTTGATCAAGCACAATACGCCTCATGTCTTAAATATTTTTACACCATTATACAACTGAATGGGGTACGTTTGTGAGTCTTAATGGTTGTTTTTTGCAACTGTTGGATACTCCTAATTCTAGACAATGTATAAGATATTTATAAAACTTCTTATACATTCTTATGTTTACCTACTTGGGAATCAATGCTTAAATTTCATCTTTCATGATAAAATCCAGGATTTTCCTTAATGGTAAATAATAAAAGTAATTACCATCAGTTGAATACCTTCTGTGAATTTAGGTACTGAACCTTTAATATTTTATGCAATCTTTGTATCCTACCAGATATATAGATCTATTTACACATGAGAGAATGGAGGCTGAGAGAGGTTAAGTACTTTGTCCAAAGTCTCATAGCTTCTGAAAGGCAGAGTCCTGCTTCAGCACATAGTTCAAGTCTGACACCCAAACTCATTATTTAAATAGTCACAGGTGCGGGGTGGGTGTCTTTATGATAATCACCTGTGACCAACAAGAATCACCAGCCCCTAAAAAGGAAGTAAGCCATTGAAGGTGTTACCAGTAGAGATGTTGAAAGGATTTAAGTTCCCTGGTTAGCTTTCTATAAAAGACCAACCCTAAAGGCCCTCGTTGGCAACCCTGTCAGGACCCCTCTCACTCTTGAGAGCTTTTTCTGTATCTTCACTTAATAAACTTCTATCACTTTACTCACAAAAAATAATAATAAATAAATAAATAGTCACAGGATGTGAGGTTTTCTCTAAAAATTTGGGTCAGGGAAAATGTACTTGCTTGGATTCTTTAAAACAAAGCCAATCTGCAACAGCCTGAGGGCTGCATCTAAGAAAAAACCAAAAGTCACTCGTAAAGAAACACTCATGAGCCTGAGAACTGGTGTGGCCCAGGGAATGGACTACATTGGGTTGTTAGAGGTAGAGAAATAGCCCAAGTGCTTTGTACAGTGCAAAGAATAGATTGGGTCTTTCTTAAGTTAGAGAGATTTTAGAGAGGAGGGCTCCTTATGGAAAATTCCTGAGATGCAGGGAGTGGAGGAAGGGGGCTCCATATTTGGTTTCTGTGTCCATGCCTTAGGCTGTTAGGGAAGAGGATAGGTCAGCGGGGGGTGGGGGGTGGGGTGGGGGGGTGGTAGTTCCTGTAGAAGTATGGAAAATAAAAGTGTAGAGCATAAAAAGAATGGCCACAGCTGAAGAAAACAAACCCAAATCCAAACCTAAACCCCAAGCCCAAACCTCAAATAGGTTGTGGGAAAGAATTCTAACAATTGAAAATGAACAGTCAACACCGGACTTCAGGCTGTAAGCGTTCAGCCTGATTAATTAAGGTCAAGGTGGTGATGGCAATACCAGCTGGGGAGCATTTTGCCGAAAGATAAATTTGTCCTTCTGTATCTCTGCAAGACAGCAGGGAGGTGTGTGTTTGGAGCTAAATTAATTTGATTTACATCATGCCATGGTAACTTCTGTTCTCTCTCCCTGCTGTCAGATGTCTTCGCTGGCTCTTTCCCTCTCCTTCACCCCCACACATTTCATAACACAGAGAGAAAGCATGGATTGGCTTCAGGCAGAATTTAGAAATGGAATAACTCTTAATTTGATTATTCGGTATCGGGTGCTATTCTCTCCTCCCCCTCCCTTCTTTCTTCAGGGAGGGAAGTTGTAAACCCGAGCCTAAGTGCGAAGTATTTTTATCCTTAATGGCACAAACTGCTTGACAATCAGAACTTGTTCCTTGTAGCAAAACCTGGCAGCTCACCTATCCTCCTGTGTTTCTCCAACAATACTAATACTAGAAAATGAAGTTACCACCCAGGACCCCGTTAGGAATGCGCTTTTTCTGGCCATGTAGCTTTTCAACTCCGCCAAGCTCTGGAGGCCGGGGTGGAGGGCGCCCCCTCGGGGACCCCCCCACCCAGGGCTCGGGTTCTTGCCCCGCCGAGCCGCCTGCGCCCCCGCGCCCCCGCCCGGCCCGGCGCCCCTCGCCCCTTCCAGCGGCCGGGCGCGCTCCGCCGGGCAGGATAAGGTTACGCCGAGGCTTTCTTGGACCGCGGGGAGGGAGGCGGGTCCGAGCCCGCGCCCCGGCCCGCGGGGGAGTTCCCACCGTGGGCGGCTCGGGCCCGCGGGGCCACCTCCCCGCCGCCGGCCGCGGAGCGCAGCCCCGGGCCCGGCCCCCCGCCATGGCGCGGGAGAGGCCGCCCGGGAGGGGCTGCGGCGCCCTGCGCCGGTGTGTGCTCGGCGCCGCGCTGCTGCTCGGCCTGCGGCTGTGCGCGGAGCTGCGGCCCTCCGGGCCCCGGCTCCCGGCCCGCAGCGCCCCGCCGGGCCCGGCTCCCCGGCCGCCTGGGCCGCACCTGCCGCCCGCGCCCGACCCGCCTCGCGGCGCCAGCAGGAGGCAGGTGACCTACGTGCGCAGCGGGCGCCGAGCGCCTCCGGAGGGCGGCGGGAGCGGGACGCCGGAGCCGGGCTGCTGCGTCCCGCGCGGGCGTCCCCGCCGGAAGGTCAGTGGCAGACGGTGCAGTCTTGGGCCTGACAGCCGAATCCCCCTCCCCGACGCGCTCAGAGCCCGCCGCTCGGCGCCGCAGGCCGCCGCACTGGGACTTCCAGGGAAGTCTTCCGCTTCTCCCACCTCAGCCGCTGGCATCCTTCAATGCCCGGACGTAATGAAGCGGGACTGAGCCGAGTCCATTCAGTGTTCCACCAATATCTGCTGAGCGTGCATTGCGTGCCAGGCCCCCTGCTAGGCGCGCATCCCGCCATGAAGGGCCAAGCCCTGCTCTCAAGGAGCTTACATTTTAGTGAGGAGAGGGTATGAGTGATGGGCAGGGAAAGGAAAAGAAAGGTGATGGGCTGTTGTTTATATTCTGTGCTTCCCACCGGTTTTCGCCTTGAGGCCCGGACGAAGCGGGCTGGGTAGCCATTGTGAGTGGCCTCTCCACTCTACCTTCATCGTGGTGATGGAGATCCCACTCTCCAGCCTGATTTCCCTTGAGTTCCACTGCAGATGTTGGCAGGGTGGCTGGCGCAGGGTGAGAAGCCGAGCCCCAGCACCTCTTGACGGGAAGTGAATGGGAACCTCGAGGACTGAAGTAATAACCTAGGTTTGTCTTACAGCACTCGACAGTGTTGCTCTTCCTACCGCATTAACTTCTTGACTCACACCTCAAGTGAGTGGTTCAAATTTAACCTCTGGTTGGTTGTTAAGCCTCTGGCTTCCTACCCTCCTTTGGAGCTCAGTAATTTACTAGGTATTTGGGGATGAAAAGATTAAGAACTGCAGATATGAGCTGGCCTGGGCCTCATGACCCATTAACCCTAACTGCATCCTCTAGGGCAACTTCTGTCGGGCGGGCTCATCCTTTTTTCTTTTAAACATCTCCTGTCCCCCACCGTGCGCCTCTTGGGGAGAGGAAAAACTCTTCTTTTGACTCTGCTGCTTTCTTTAGCTTCCCAGTCTAACCTACTTTGTGGTATCACACCCCACCATTTCTTCCCCTGCTTTCCTTTCCCCCAAGCATTGCCTCTGATGTGCAGACCACTGCTGTACCCACCCGGCCATCGGTGTTATCTTCCTGGATAAACTCAAATACTTTTTTCTATCTCTGAAACCTCACTTCCCAAGTAAAGTCTTAATCTGGTCTTCCACTCCCTTCTTCATGCTCCTAATGCACTTTCCATGGCACCATGTTATGCCACCAGCACACCTCTGCCACGGGCTTCCCGGGTCCCACGTGCTGCTTCAGGTGCTGGGGGCACAAAATGAGGTCAAAGTCCGCTGACGGAGGCACTCAGCTTAGGCCTCCAGTAATGTGACCAATGCTGTACTTAAAGTCTTGAACTCTGGCTGAGGGGTCAAAAAAGGCTAACCATGAGGGGGCGTTTGACCGAAGACTCAGTATTTCTTAAAAGTTCAAGTTCTTTGGTTCTCTCCATGTCCTCAGATGTCCCTTCAACCCTACCCTGTAGTTTTCCTCTCATATCCGCCCTCAGCCTCCGTTGTTTCTGTTGTCACCTGTCCAAGAATCACTCTTAAATCTTGGTCCCCACTTCAGGCCACAGTATCTGTAACTGGAGCCTGTCCTGCAAATGGGAAGGGTTGGAATGCACAGACTTAGAGGGTGACTTGAGGGGAAGTTCACGTCCATCCCCTCTAGGAGCCTGCTGCTGTGATTCAGGCGGTGGTAGAGGTGGAGGTGTGAGGAGTGGTCTGATTCTGGATGTATTTTGAAGATGAGGGAGGGAGGAGAAGTTTTTGTTATTGTTTAGCTTTTGTTTTTTTTGGTGGGGGGCGGCTGGACAGAAATCAGGAGGTTGGTTTTAAATATTTTGAATTTGAGATATCTTGTAGACATCCAGGTGGAAATGTCAAACAGGCAGTTGGACATATGAGTCTGGGGTTGGAGGAAACATTGAGGCTAAAGATAGAGATGAGGGGGTCCTCAGTGTACAAGTGGGACTAAAGCCATGAGACTATAGAGATCAACTAGGGAGTGAGGGTGGCTAATAGAAATGAGCCACCTGGGTCTGAGCCCTGGGGCTCTGTTTTATTAAAACTAAATTAGAGAAAACAAAAGGGAATGTATGCCTAGAGTCTAGTATGTTATAAGCACTCAATAATCGTAGCTTTAATGTTCACCCATCTGTCTTGAGTCTTTAGCCTCA
This sequence comes from Mirounga leonina, assembly GCF_011800145.1. Classification (NCBI taxonomy): domain Eukaryota; kingdom Metazoa; phylum Chordata; class Mammalia; order Carnivora; family Phocidae; genus Mirounga; species Mirounga leonina. The sequence continues at coordinate 65,908,037 of NW_023270807.1, read as the reverse complement.
GTCATTCCCCAAATGTTATTTGTTGTAATTTATCTCCATTCCTTTGGCTTATGCTGATTCTCTTACTTGTGTGTGTGTGGGGCCCCCATCCTCCTTTCCTATGACTCATGCCCTTTCCATCCTTGAACGTTCAGGTCAGGGGTCATCGCCTGGAAACCTTCCCATATCAGTCCTACTTCCTTCCATGCTGATCTTTCCCCAATTGGGAATGACAATAGAAATGCGTTCTGATTTGTGAGTTGCTTTGTACATGCTACGACCTGGTAATCCATTTCAGCTTGAATGTTTTGTTCCCTCACTTGTGCCTGATGGAAAGGATTGTATTTCCCAGAGTGACCCCTAGGAAATGTTTACTCCTGAGACACTGATACGTAAAAAAATATAAGAATCTTACCACTTCAGCCTATTATGTGTAACTCTAAATGTCTTCTGTTAAAAATGTATAAGAAAGAACTGAGTTTATTGCTATTTTTAAAATATTGTTTAATTTTGTAGCCTCCTAAGGAAGAATCGTCCCTGGATTTCCTTTCCCCTAGCTATCTCTTTATTTACTTTTTTTTTTTTTTAAAGATTTTATTTATTTATTCGACAGAGAGAGAGACAGCGAGAGCAGGAACACAAGCAGGGGGAGTGGGAGAGGCAGAAGCAGGCTTTCCGCTGAGCAGGGAGCCCAATGCGGGGCTCGATCCCAGGACCCTGGGACCATGACCTGAGCCAAAGGCAGACGCTTAACGACTGAGCCACCCGGGCGCCCCTATTTACTTTTTTTCAAGATATACATTCTAACTTCCTCACATTCCTAGATAGTGGGAATCTTGAAATTGTTTCATTTTCCCTTTTTTTTTCAGCTGAATTATAATGTTCCTCAAAACTGAAAAGACCAGTTATCTAATCTGTTCTCCCACTTCTGGGAACAGAGTTTGAGATCTCTTATCTCCCTGAAGACAAATCTTGTTCCTTTTTTAGCCTCCTATCAAGATGTGAAATGTAAGCTCAATGTGCTGTTAAATAATTGATATAATGAAAGTTTGAAAGTTATGTGTTAAAAACCTTGGATCTCATTTTACTTAAAATTTTGTTTGTTGAGAATAGTGGTAAACAATGTGATTTAGGTTCTTGGTTACTTTGTGGAAGGCACCTACCAGATTGGCGAAGGAGAAAAAGTTCCATTCTATTTTGAGGATGGCGTTTGGGGTGGATGAAAACCTGCATGAAATAATTGGGTTGCTGAGGGTTTCTTGTCAACGTGCTTCCTTTGCAGGTGTTAGAGGCACAAAAATTCAGCAATTATATTGCCACTTTAATCACAGCTTATGCTTCTCTTAAAGAAAATAATCTGTTATAAAAAAGAGAAGTGAAGTGTAGTCCTCATATAATTCTTTCCCTCTTTCTTCCTCCCCTTCTTTCACCCAGCCATGCAAGAACTAGCTCTAAATATTACTTCTTTCACAGCAGAGGTGGTTACCTTAGAGCACTGTGAAATGGGGGCATGATGGATAAATACTGCCTTTTTGCATTAGGACTACCCTGGAACCCATGCATTTTTGTATAGACAGAAGCCTTCCATCAGAGCTCTTAGGCTCCCAAATCTGCATACCACACATGCATAACCATTTCCCTGTCATTTTTTTCCTTTTCCTCCTCTCTTGTTTCTTTCTGTTTTTTCTTAGACATATACTGTGATTACATGGGCCAAGTTCTTTGTGGGGGGCATTTGTGGAGGACTAAGATATGGTCTCCATGATTTGTGCTTCTTCTTCTTTTTTTTTTTTAGATTTTATTTATTTATTTGCGGGGGCAGAACAAGGGGGAGAGAGAGAATCTCAAGCAGACTCCCTGCTAAGCATGGAGCCCGAGGCAGGGCTCAATCTCAGGACCCTGAGATCATGATCTGAGCCGAAATCAAGAGTCAGACGCTTAAGTGACCCAGGCCCCCCCGATTTATGCTTCTTTATGCAGTCTTGGGTAGATGTTTGTCTTACAGGTTAGCAAACCATGTAAAAGACAGCAGCACAATCTATGGCTCATTTGTATAGGAGAAGCACTCAACACAGGAACCAAGCTTCCCAAAGAAATTTCTTCTCTCTTATTGGAGATATTTTACTTGACATTTAATATGTTGGATAGAAAAGTGACTTCTGAGTCACAGAGCCACAGAAACCAGCAATGTGCTGGTTTGGTTTGTTAGTTATGGATCTTTTGGAACAATGTGTCAGAAGAAAAAAAAAAAAGCTGTCTCCTCTTCTGCAAAACCATCTGGAAAAATTTGGTCTTTCTTCCTCACTTCTCATCATCTTAGTTTTCTAATTCTGTGATTTTCATCAAGGGGGAAGAGGTAGATGCATAGTCTAGTCCCTTGATAAAGCCAACTGCCTTAAAAGTCCTTATTCTTTACAAAATACTTGCAGGGAGGTTTGAATGGCTTGTAAAATAGGGCCCAGCAGTAGTTTCCAGCTACTTAGATTTTTGCCTTGTACCTGCATTTCTCTCCTTCAGGGAACAACATTAATCAATCCTCTCACACTGTCCTCAGGAGGCAAAGCATTTTCATTTTAAACAAAGTCGTCGAGGGTAATTGAATGAGCTCCAGCAATATGTGGGTGTGAAATAGCAGTTGCTTGGTTTCAGAAAGAAAAGCAGGTTTTGATTAAAACTTTGATGTGTCTGAGACGGGGAATAGGCCTCTGTACTCCTTCCAAACCCCGCAGTTCCTCAGAGAGCATTCTGTGGGCAAAGGAACTGCTAATGGAGGCTCCATTGTTTTTCAACAATTGGCAGTGGAGGTTTTAGGTTTTTGTGTGCAGTTCGTCCAGTCCATTTTCCAAGGAAAAGAAAATGCTATCAGTTTCCTCGAATTGGATTTCCCTTTTCGTCTGTGAAGAGAATCAGAGTTGTGTAGTTAAACTGGAGACTGTCAAGGGTGGTCGGCATTTGGGTTTTTCCATCTGTGCTGACACCTTTGGAGTCCTCATGCTTCTAAGGAATTTGGCTCTTTATTCTGTGATTCACAGAAAGTAACAGGAGCCTGCTTCATTTACCGTGAGACACACACGAAAGAAGGAATCTACTAGCACTGATAAACTTCTTTTTAAAAAAAGCAGCCCTTGAGTTCTCTGGAGACCTCACATGGGTCCCTTTGATGGCCTGTGGAGTTTTCTGCTGAGAGAGGATGGGAAATTCTGCTTTGTAAGAAGCATTTTTATCCTGTTCAAATGCTTGAAACAAAATTGAGTTGTAGGAGTCTCGCAGAGTAGGACCATATGTAATTTAAACTAATAGCAAGCTGGGTTGTTAGTGGATGGCTCAGGAGGTAGATTTCGTCCATGAAGAATTTTGTTTGAACCATACAGTGTTTTAAATATTTGAACATAAATGTCATTAGATGGGACGTATAGTGTCCAATGGAATCCAGCTCAGCGCTCTCTCCATTTACTTTGCCTGTCTGATCTCCGAAGGCATTTGAAGTTGCAACCCATTAGCCAGATGTCAAAATTAACAATTGTTTTTCCTAAAAAGTGACAAGTGAGGTCAATGCTGCTAAGCTCAATGGCCCCAGGGCACACAAAAACTAGATGCACAGAAGCCAAAGGCCCTTTTCAGTCATTCCTAGTAAAGAAAGATGAGTTTCTTAAGGCTGGAGTTGGATAATGGGGAGAGTAAGATTGTAGGGGAGTATACTTAGTTAATGTAATGTTCTTTTGGTTGTAAACAAGAAAGAATGGGCTGTGACCTAGCTTAAGCAAAAAAAGCGAAAACAAAAAAAATTAAAGAAATTTATTGGGAAAACTTGAGGACTTCTCACTGAATTGGAGGAAGAGTTAAGTGACCACTCTGTGCAGAGAAGGAGCAGGGCTGCTCAGGAAATCCCAGCTCTCCTTGACCTTCTCCCTAGAGTGCGACCATAACAAGACTCGCCTCCCTCAACTCCAGCTTGATGTCTCTAGATAGTCACCTTGGATCAGCCAGCTTTAGCCACAGCCAGAAACAGAGCCCAGGAGTCCCCTTCCTGTCCCAGAAGCCGTTCTTAGAGAAAGGGGAAACCTTCCCTAAGTTACCCCAAGAAGTCAAGTCCTTGGCATTCCTTAACCATTTAGTATAATTATTGTACAGTTTTGCCCTTAGGGTTTTGTTTTTCTCATATTTTATTCTATTATTTTAACTAGTCCAGTTCAGGGATCTTGAACCTGAGCACCTCGAAACACAGTGTAGGTTTTTTGTTAGTTTGTTTTTTAATATGCTACCATCTGTGTCTCTGTGTGTATTTCTTTATTGGTTAGCTATATCTCTCTAGATATATTCTTTTTTTTTTTCCTAAAGATTTTATTTATTTATTTGACAGAGACAGAGACAGCGAGAGCAGGAACACAAGCAGGGGGAGTGGGAGAGGGAGAAGCAGGCTTTCCGTTGAGCAGGGAGCCCGATGCGGGGCTCGATCCCAGGACCCTGGGATCATGACCTGAGCCGAAGGCAGACGCTTAATGACTGAGCCACCCAGGCACCCTAGATATATTCTTATAGATAACCTTATTTTCACGTAGCATTTGGCAATAAGTTGGCATCTTCTCCATATTTCTCATTTTTTTAATTCAGTTGGGTACATGCACACAAGATCTTTGTAGATACAATATTTTTCTTTTTATTTAAATAAGAAGTTATTTGTGAGGACTTTTAGTAGAGAAAGTAAACGTAATCAGTATGCAGCCCATTATCCCAATTAGGGTTTTCAAGCCAAAGTTAGTCTTATGTTCTTTGATTTATTCCTGTCAATGCAAAAAAAAAAAAATCTGAAAAATTCTTCAGAGCATCTAAATATTTACAGCCCTGTTTGCAACTGGCTAGCTTGAGATTCTTTAACATACGATTACTTCTATATTAGGAGTCTCTTGGTTGCAAGCGACAGAAGTCCACTGAAACTGGTTAAAACAGGGATTCATTGGAGGAGTTACCTGGGTAGATCTGAGGAAGAGCTGCAGAAACCAGAAGGGCTCCGGGAACTTGATTATGGACTGAAATGAGCATCGCAGACCTTAGTTTTTCCTATGACTCATGACCCCATAGGTAGTGGCTATTTATCATTCTTTTTGACCACACCTTTGAATTTGCCTCTATGTTTGAGGAATTCTCCACCTTCCTAAGAAAAAAAAAGCCAAAAAATAACTTTCTCACTCTTCCTTGCACCTTGAGCGCATTCACGGTATACCTGCATGAGAATTTGGTTGGTACCTTAGAGATTCGAAGAAGTTGGTGGCATGAGGACCACAGAGTGGCATGGTGGCCGAGGTTCTAGAGGAGGTATCCGGTGCCCAGGGTGGTGAAATGAGCCATGGTGTCTGTGCCCAGCAGTGGGCCAGTGTAGTCTACACTGGTGAGTAGGGTGATATTCCTGCCCTTGAGATTCTGTAAGCTAATAAATCTTTAATCAATTCCTTTTCTGCTTAACTAGTCAGAGTGGTTTCTATTGTTTACAACTAAGAACCTTGACAGATCAATAAATTAGAACTGGCAGTTTGGAAGGTTACAACTGTTATTTTCTCTCTTCAATTTTGCTTGGTCTATTTAATTCAGATTTTAGAACATGATGATTGGGGTCCAAGTGAACTATGGGTTGAGGGATCTTTCCCTGACAAGATAATAACATTTAGCTCCAGATACTAAATTACACAGATCTGCTAACTTATCACGAGAGACATCAAGCCCTTTTTCATGGCACCATTTGTCTGGAGTTTCGGGCAGGAGGGGCGAGTTTATGCTGAGATCACAAACAACCTTCACATCTCAGGGCTCATACTAACATCAGTGTGTTTCTTGCTCATGCTGTGTATCCATTGCTGGTGGGCCGGGTTGGGGTGACTCCCAGTGCTGTCGTTGACCTCTCTCTGGATCCCAGGCTGGTAGCACGGTCCCCATCTGGAAACTTGCCAGTCACCTTGGCAGAGGGGTGAGTGCTCTGGAGGGTCTTGCATGGCATTATGAAATGTCCTGGCTAGAAGCCACACCCAGCACTCCTGCTCACAATCCAGGGGCCAGAGACCCAGTACGGGAGGACAGAGGCTTGCCATGTGCCCAGAAGTCCGAGAGCTGGAAATGCTGGATGAGCACCACTTCCGGCCACCACAGTATGGTAGCCCTTCAATCACCCGCATCTAAATGGGCATCGTCTAGGTCATGTTTCTCATTCGCCGTTCTGAACGCCTCACTGAATATGCACATTTGACAGTACTGACTAAAGCCTGGGAAGCTCTTTTCAGGGGGCCTGGGTCTAAAATGAAGCAGACATCTGAATTTAGCAGAACAGGGAAATAAAACAAGGCTCGATTTATATCTTACAAACAGTGCCGTGGAGTGTCCTGGAGTTTGTTAAATACAGTGATTCTCATTGACATTGTTTATGTTAGATTCCTCGCACAGAGTAGTGATGGGATGATGGTCTGCAGGTCTATTTTTTTTTTTTTTTTTTCCTGGGGAAAAGAAAAGCAAATTTTGAATAAATAAAGCCATGCCTCTAAATGAGCTGAAGGCCTCTGGGGAGATGACTCAAACTCCATGTTTAAATCCATCTTCATGGAGACCGCTTACTTTTGGTTGGAGCAAGTTGAAAGACTTGTTCTCAGGACCTGGCCCCAAATCAGAGGCAATACTCATATTGTACAGTGTTTGCTGCTGTGCACAATATGACAGCAAGTGTTTTTAGTTTATTTTTCATCTATTTTGAGTGGAGCACAACAAATCCCTCAAAAATCCTAATTAACGATATGCTCTTTGAGCACAGTGTTAGATCACATGTGGAAGGAGGCTTCATCGTCCAGCAGATTTGGGGGTAGAATATGGGGAAGCCGGTGAAGGTAACACATGAGATCCTTGGAGACCTGTTTATGTGGATTTGCAAATGTCATGAAAATACTTTGTTACGATGCAGACTCACCTGTGACATGGGCTCATCTTTTTATACTTGATGTTAGAAGTTTAAATTCTGCTCCGCTACTCACTGGATGTGGCATACCTGGTCTGAACTTTAGTTTTCTCCTCTGTGAAAAGCAGTGGTGCTTAACCCACAGGGTAGATGTGAAGAGAACACAAGAGCATGTAGGTGAAAACACCTAGCCTGTGGGAATAGTTCAGTCAATGAAGATGGTCTCTGTTCAGCCTTGTGTTGCTGACTGGGAAGCAGGCCCCTGGGCATCAGAAAGCTATAGGCATGTACGTCTGTGGGGTATAAAGCCCAGTATTCATTGGGATATTGAATATTTCTTTTACTCTTGAAATTTTAAATTAAATTTAATTTTTATTAAGTTTTTATTTTCATTCCAGTATTGTTAACATACAGTATTGCATTAGTTTCAGGTGTGTAATACAGTGATTCAACAATTGCATATACTACTCAGTGCTCATCATGATAAGTGTTCTCCTTAATCCTCATCACCCATTTCTCCCATCCTCTCCCCCTTCCTCCCCTCTGGTAACCATCTGTTTGTTCTCTATAGTTAAGCGTCTGTTTCTTGGTTTGTCTCTGTCTCTCTCTTTTTCCTTTGCTCCTTTCTTTTGTTTCTTAAATTCCACATATAAGTGAAATCATATGGTATTTGTCTTTCTCTGACTGACTTATTTCACTTAGCATAATACACTGTAGCTTCGTCCATGTTGTGGCAAATGGCAAGATTTCATTCTTTTTTATGGCAGAGTGATATTCCATTGTATATATGTTCCACATCTTCTTTATCCATTCATCTATTAATGGACACTGGGGCTACTTCCATAATTTGGCCATTGTAAATAATACTGCAATAAACATAGGGGTGCATGTATCCCTTTGAGTTAGTGTTTTTGTATTTTTGGGCAAATACACAGAAGTGTGATTACTAGATCATATGGTGGTTCTATTTTTAACTTTTTAAGGACACTTTACAGTTTTCCACAGTGGCTGCACCAGTTTGCCTTCCCACCAACAGTGTAGGAGGGTTCCTTTTTCTCTACATCTTTGCCAACACTTGTTGTTTCTTCTGTTTTTGACTTTAGCCATTCTGACAGGTGTGAGGTGACATCTCATTGTGGTTTTGATTTGCATTTCTCTGATGATGAGTGATGTTGAGCATCTTTTCATGTGTCTGTTAGCCATCTATGTGTCTTCTTTGGAGAAATGTCTGTTCATGTTTTCTGCCCATTTTTAATTGGATTATTTGTTTTTTGGAGGTGTTGAATTATATCAGTACTTTTTTTTTTTTAAAGATTTTATTCATTTGAGAGAGAGAGAGAGCATGAACAGAGGGGCAGAGGGAGAAGGAGAAGCAGACTCCCCGCCAAGCAGGGAGCCCGATGCAAGGCTTGACCCCAAGACCTGAGATTATGACTGGAGCTGAAGGCAGACACCCAACCAACTGAGCCACTGAGGTGCTGCATATCAGTTCTTTATATATTTTGGGTACTAACCCTTTATTGGATATGTCATTTGCAAATATCTTCTCCCATTCAGTAGGTTGTCTTTTTGTTTTATTGATTGTATCCTTTGCTGTACAGAAGCTTTTTATTTTGATGTAGTCCTAATAGTTTATTTTTGCTTTTGTTTCCCTTGCCTCTGGAACATAGCTAGAAAAATGTTGCTATGGCAATGTCAGAGAAATTGATGACTGTGCTCTCTTCTAGGATTTTTATGGTTTTGGGTCTCACATTTAGGGCCTTGATCCATTTTGAATTTATTTTTGTGTTGTTGTAAGAAAGTGGTCCAGTTTCATTCTTCTGCCTGTTGCTGTCCAGTTTTCCCAACATCATTTGTTGAAGAGATTCTCTTTTTCCCATTGCATATTCTTTCCTGCTTTGTCAAAGATTAATTGACCATATAACTGTGGGTTTATTTCTGGGTTTTCTATTCAGTTTTGTTGATCTATATGGTGTTTTTGTTGTTGTTGTTCCAGTACCATACTGTAGTTGATTACTACAGCTTTGTAATATAACTTGAAGTCTAGAATTGTGATACTTTCAATTTTGTTTTTCTTTTCCAAGGTTGCTTTGGCTATTTGGGATCTTTTGTGTTTCCATACAAATTTTAGGATTGCTTGTTCTAGTTCTGTGAGAAGTGCTGTTGGTAGTTTGATAGAGATTACATTAAATGTGTAGATTACTTTGGGTAGTATAGACATTTTAATATTTGTTCTTCCAGCCCATGAACATGGAATGTCTTTCCATTTCTTTGTGTCATCTTTAATTTCTTTTCTTTTTTTTAGATTTTATTTTTTACTTGAGAGAGAGAGAGAGAGTGAGAGAGAGAATGAGCTGGGGGAGAGGCAGAGGGAAAGGCAGACTTCCTGCTGAGCAGGGAGCCCGATGAAGGGCTCAATCTCAGGACCCTGGGAACATGACCTGAGCCAAAGACAGATGCTTAACCAACTAAGCTACCCAGGTTCCCCTCATCTTTAATTTCTTTTATCAGTGTTTTATAGTTTTCAGAGTATAGGTCTTTCCCATCTTTGGTATTTATTCCTAGGTGTCTTATTATTTTTGGTGCAAATATAAATGAGATTGTTTTCTTAATTTCTTTTTCTGCTGCTTCATTATTAGTGTAGAGAAATGCAACAGATTTCTGCACATTGATTTTGTATCCTGCGACTTTACTGTTCATTTATCAGTTCAAGTGGTTTTTGGTAGAGTCTTGGATTTTCTATATATAGTATCATGTCTTCTGCAAATAGTGAAAGTTTTACTTCTTCCTTACCAATTTGGATGCCTTTTACTTCTTTTTGTCATCTGATTGCTGTGGCTGGGACTTCCAGTAGTATGTTGAATAAAAGTGAGAGTGGACTTCCTTGTCTTGTTTCTGAACTTAGGGGAAAAGTTCTTAGTTTTTCCCATTGAGCATGATGTTTGCTGTGGATTTTTCATATAAGACCTGTATTATATTGACGAATGTTCCCTATAATCCTACTTTGTTGAGGGTTTTTATCATGAATGGATGTTGTACTTTGTCAAATGCTTTTTCTGCAACTATAGAAATGATCATATATTTGTATCTTTTCTCTTATCGATGTGATGTATCACATTGATTGATTTGCAAACATTGAACCATGCTTGCATTCCAGGAATAAATCCCACTTGATGGTGGTGAATGATTTTCTTTAATGTATTGTTGAGTTTGGTTTGTTAGTATTTTGTTGAGGATTTTTGCATGTGTGTTCATCAGAGATACTGGCCTGTAGTTCTCTTTTTTTGTGGTGTCTTTATCTGTTTTTGGTATCAGGGTAATGCTGGCCTCATAGAATGGATTTGGAAATTTTCCTTCCTTTTATATTTTTTGGAATCATTTGGGAAGAATAGGTATAACTCTTCTTTACATGTTTGGTAGAATTCACCTGTGAAGCCATCTGGTCGTGGACTTTTGTTTGTTGGGAGTTTTTGATTTCTAATTCAATTCCATTGCTGGTAATTGGTCTGTTCAAATTTTCTATTTCTTCCTGCTTCAGTTTTGATAGGTTCTATGTTTCTAGGAATTTATCCATTTCTTCTAGGTTGTCCAATTTGTTGGTATATAATTTTTCATAATATTCTCTTATAATTGTTTGTATTTCTGTGGTGTTGGTTGCTCTTTCTCCTCCTTCATTAGTGATTTTATTTATTTGAGCCCTCTCTCTCTTTTTTTTTTCTTGATGAATATGGCTAGGGGTTTCTCAATTTTGTTATCTTTTCAAAGGACCAGCTCCTGGCTTCATTGATCTGTTTTACTGGTTTTTGTTTGTTTGTTTTTAGATTCTATACCATTTATTTCTGCTCTTATCTTTATTATTTCCTTCCTTCTGCTGGTTTTGAGTTTTGTTTGTTCTTCTTTTTCTAGCTCCTTTAAAGATGTAAGGTTAGGTTGATCATTTGAGATTTTTCTGAGGGTTGAAAGTGAGGGGATGGAGAAACATTTATCATGCAAATGGATGTCAAAAGAAAGCCAGGGTAGCAATACTTATATTGGACAAAATAGACTTTGAAACAAAGATTGTAACAAGAGACAAAGAAGGAAACTATATAATAAGGGGGATAATCCAACAAGAAGATATAACAATTGTAAATATTTATGTACCCAACATGGGAGCACCCAAATACATAAAACAACAGTTAATAAAAAACAAAGGAACTAATCGATAGTAATACAATAATAGTAGGGGACTTTAGCACCCCACTTACATCAATGGACAGATGATCCAAACAGAAAATCAACAAAAAAACTGGCTTTGAATGACACACTGGACCAGATGGATTTAAAGGATATATTCAGAATATTCCCGCCTAAAACAGCAGAATACATGTTCTTTTCAACTGTACATGGAACATTCTTCAGAATAGATCACACATTAGGCCACAAAACAAGTCTTAACAAATTCAAAAAGATTGAAGTCATACCATGCATATTTTCTGATCACAACACTATGGAACTGGAAATCAACCATAAGAAAAAATCTGGCAAGACCACAAATATATGGAGGTTAAACAACATGCTACTAAACAACAAATGGATCCAACCAAAAAGCAAAGAAGAAATAAAAAATTACATGGAAACAAATGAAAATGAAAACATAATGGTCCAAAATCTTTGGGATGCAGCAAAAGCAGTTCCAAGAGGGAAGTTTATAGCAATATTCTTGAAATTTAAAGCATATATAATATTCTCAGCCATATATATAGAGAGAGAGCTGGAATATGTATATATTTAAGATCTTAAATAAAAGCTTACAGTAACAGATACATTTTTGTTAGAATTTTTATTATTTATTTATTATTTTATTATTTTATTCTTTTTTTTAAGATTCTTTAAATGTTTAAGTACTCTCTACACCTATCGTGGGACTCGAACTCATGAACCCTGAGGTCAAGAGTCTCAGGCTCCGCTGACTGAAGGGCACTAGGTGCCCTTCTTTTTCTTTTATTCCTATTTGCAGTCTCATTCCCTGTGAAGGTGGGGCACTCATATGTCTGGCTCACCACTGTGTCCGCCATGACCCTGATAGTACCAGCACATAGTAGGTGCTCAGTAAATACCAGTTGAATGATTTTAATCATTGCAGTGGTAGACCTCTGTGTTTGAGGAACATCTGAATCTTTCAAGAGCTACTCCACAGTCCCTTCCAGGTGTCTGATTTGCGAATCAGGGTATTCCACTACAGACTTGGAACAGAGCACCCAGCATTGACTTTGCTTCAGACATTGGTGATGACAGAACAGAGGTCACAAGCCATATCCAGCCTGTACCTGTTTTTGTATGGCCCATGAGCTAAGAGTGATTCTTATAAATGAACATTTGCAACTGACTTGATGTTAGGATTTAAACCCCAGTGAAGCAAAAAACTATCCCCCCAAAATTCCATTCTTCTCATTAGTAGATCTATATGATAAAAAATTGTGCGCAATTGTTGTATTTTGAGTTTCATCAGTAAAAATGTTGTGGAAGCTGTGAGTTGTGTAAGACTGATGAATCAGAGACCTGTACCTCTGAAACAAATAATACATTATATGTTAAAAAAAAAAAAAGAAAAAGATAGCAAGAAGGGAAAAATGAAGGGAGGGAAATCAGAGGGGGAGACGAACCATTAGAGACTATGACCTCTGAGAAACAAACTGAGGGTTCTAGAGGGGAGAGGTGTGGGGGGATGGATTAGCCTGCTGATGGGTATTAAAGAGGGCACGTATTGAATGGAGCACGGGGTGTTATATACAAACAATGAATCATGAAACACTACATCAAAAACTAATGATGTAATGTATGGTGACTAACATAACATAATAAAATTAAATTAAAAAAAAAAGAAGAAATGGGAAGCTGAGAACGTGCGTACCTGAAAAAAAAAATGTTGTGGAAGTTTGTTTTTTCTCTTGTTATGTAGGTACGCGCTTAATATCCTTAAATCTGCTTCTTGGCTCACAGTCTAAAGTATTTACTATCTGGCTTGTTGCAGACAACCTTTGCCGACCCCTACTATGGAAGTGGGCTCAGGACCACTTAACTATGACCTCCACATAGGGATGACCACTGACCTTCATGAGAAGAATGGTCTTGCCTTCCAACAGGGACACTGAGAAAAAAGCTTTGGTCCTCTCTGACCATTCATAGGAATGTCATCATAAAGTCTTCAAGGTCTTTGTTTTAAGGCCATTGCCATGCAGTGAACGTTAAAGTGAGTTAAATCTTGGTGTTTGTTTACTACTGCCGGTGACCCACCTTTTCTAACACGTCTGTTTTGGGGGCAGACTGTATTATGACAGTCAGCTGACCCCATCTTTTCCAGTTTCTGGGGTCCTGGCCCTTAATACTTAAGATGGCTTGAGCCATGTGCTATGCGAGGTCCAGCACTTTCCCTGCCCTCCAATGTTCTGGTAACGTCTGAGGCTCACCTTTGTAGGTCACTCTCTCTGAATTCCTGCTCAGTGCTCCACCTCAGGCCACTGCTTTCTCCTCGCTGCTCTGCCCATTTCTTTACTCCCCCAGTGTGACTCCAACACAGGCCTTGCTGAAGGTCTCAGAGCAATAGTGGGAGATACCAATGCAGTTCAAAATAGAAATCGACTTAAAATTGATTACTTACAGTGTTCTTGGCTGTTGAGGATTTCCTACTGGCTGTATTTTCTTCTTAGACTCATGCACCATTGGGCCTGCCTTCTCTTGTCTATACTTCAATTCCTTTCTTCTGTTTTCTTTCTTTCTTTCTTTTTTTTAAAGATTTTATTTATTTGACAGAGAGAGAGATAGCGAGAGCAGGAACACAAGCAGGGGGAGTGGGAGAGGGAGAAGCAGGCTTCCCGTGGAGCAGGGAGCCCGATGTGGGGCTCGATCCCAGGACCCTGGGATCATGACTTGAGCCGAAAGCAGACTCTTAACGACTGAGCCACCCAGGTGCTCCACCTTTCTTCTGTTTTCAAGGCTTTAACCCCCGCTGCCCACTCTATTCTCTTGAGCTTCCAGCAAACAAATTCCAGATACATGTCATTTTCTTACTCAGGCAATTTATCTTCTTCTGTTTTCCTCTCTCCTTCCAGGCCTGGCCTAGAGGTGAATTATGCCACTCTGGTAGGAAGGCAGAATTGGATGTAATCAGCGTTTGTTTTAAAAACTCATCTTTCTCCATCCTCTTCACTGTTTTTGTTTTTGTTTTTTTTAAAGATTTTTATTTATTTACTTGACAGAGAGAGAGACAGCGAGAGCAGGAACACAAGCAGGGGGAGTGGGAGTGGGAGAAGCAGGCTTCCCGCCCAGCAGGGAGCCCGATGTGGGACCCGATCCCAGCACCCTGGGATCATGACCCGAGCCAAAGGCAGACGCTTAACGACTGAGCCACCCAGGCGCCCCATCCTCTTCACTGTTACACAATCCATATTATGTACTCAGCACAGTGCCTCGGATATAGTAAGCACTCATTACCTGTTGGTTGTTCTTATTATTAGGAGAATCATGCCAGTTTCGGTCCAGTGTTGGTCCCCTCAGCCTAACTATGGCTACTGCTTTTTTTTTTTTTTTTTTGTATGGTGTGGGGAAATGCATTATTAGGGCATTTGGGGAGCAGCAATGTATTGCTTCATGCAGAACCTCATCTTTCCTTCATGCATGTCTTCATTTCCTCCTGTGACTTTTGGGATCCCTGGTGAACTCTATTGCCTTCTGTCTGCCATGGAAATGAGTTCACACAGAGGCTGCTGATGTGAACAGTAGGGTTCAAGAGTTCCTGAAAATAACCCAGCAATTGCATTCTTTGGTATATACCCAAGAGAGCTGAAAACAGACGTTCACACAAAACATGTACACAAATGTTTATAGCAGCATTATTCAGAATAGCCAGAAGTGGGAAGCAACCCAAATGTCCATCAGCTGATGAATGGATACACAAAATGTGGTATATCCATATGACAAAATCTTATTTATGTTACTGTGTAATATAAAAAAGAAAGAAGTTCTGATACATGCTGCAACGTGGATGAACTTTGAAAACATTATGCTCAGTGAAAGAAAACAGTCACAAAATGTGACATATTACATCACTCCATTTTAATGGAATAACCACAGTGGGCAAATTTATAGTGACAGGAAGTAGATTAGTGGTTGTCAGAGACTGGGGGTGGGCAGAGGGGATGGAGAATGACTGCTCCTGGGAATGGAGCTTCTTTTTGATGGGATGGAAATATTTTGGGATTAAATAGTGGTGATGGTTGTACAATCTGTATATATTAAAAAACCACTCAATTGTTTAAAATGGCAACTTTTATAGTACGTGACTTACATCTCGGTTAAAAATAATGCCCAGAAGTCCATGGAATTTATGACCAGTGTGAAACTACATGCTTTTCTCTGTTCAGATAAAGATATATTAACCGTGGGAGACTCCTGGAACCCCCTCCTGATGGTGCTCTTTAATGGGGATGGAATGTTATATAATATAACATAATAAATAAGAATGTTCTTATTTAATGGGGATTCCACATTTAGCAGAAATGTGGAATCCATGTGTTTGCTTCTCTAGAGCATTTGTATTAAAGGGAACAGCAATTATACCAATACCTTCCTTTTTTAAAAATTATTTTATTTTAAGTAGGCTCCACGCCCAATGTGGGGCTTGAACTCACAACCCTGAGATCAGGAGTCGCATGCTCCACCGACTGAGCCAACTAAGCGCCCCCGATACCTTACTTTTAAACAACTCTTCCCACGCTTACAAAAGCTTGCTGCGTCAGTGTCCTAAGTGGTTCTCATAACAGTCTTATGAGTGAGATGGTTGTTATTTTCATTCCACCAAGAGGGACCCTGTTAAATAGCTGGTTCAAAGTAAATAGAGATTATAACCCAGGTTAGCTGAGGTCAGATTTAATAGTGTTTCTACTCTGTACTATACCAGCATCCATGTTGAAATCTGGATCTCAGGAAAATATGTTGATTACTATAGATTTTAGGCTTGATATTAAGGCTTTTTAAATCTCTTCCAAGTCAAATAATCTATTTTAAAGGTTAATTTTAGCTATTTTTGTCAGGTTGGAATTTCAAGCATGCCTCACAGTGCTTAAGAACAAATTTGAGAAAAAAAAAAAAAGAACAAATTTGAACTGATTGTATAATTATGATAGAGAATGTTCTTTTGAATAGTGAATATTCATTTTGTACAGAAGTAGTAAAAAAAAATGGCTTGTTTACCTAATGTGCACTAAGAGGACATTAGCCTCAATCAGGAGCAGACGGCTACCCCACTTTTGAAACCTAAGTGTTTGACTTCATTTGGGTACCCTGGATACAGAGAATTGTTTTGGAAAATCTGAATGCCTGGGCCTTACTCCTGGACAGGGAATGTTCTTATTTATAAATCCAAACCACTAGCATAGATGGGAGCCTGCTTAACACACACAGCATCGTATCCTTCCTTGTTATGGTGATACGTTGAGTCAAGGAACAGGAAAAAAAGAGTACTATCTCGATGTATAATTTTGTTTTAAAAAAATATAGGCAAGTGAGGATGCAGATAATTAAAATAAAGGCACATAGGTTTGGTCAAGTCATTAACTTAATAGGAAAAACAGATCAAAAGTGCTCTTAAGGTTCTTATTTAAAAAATTTTTTTTTAAAGAACAAAACCATATAAGAATGGGAGAGGTGGCTAAGGGAGGTTGGAAATTTAATTTTCTGTGTCTTTTATTTGAGGAGTTTTTAGATTATAGCAATTTTGAAACCAAAATTTTTCAATTTAAAAATAGAAGTGGAGAAATAGGAGCAGATTGGAGTTTGGTGGAAAAAAATTAGAGAAAGAGAGTACAACAGGGAGGCTCTGTGCAGGGAATTCTCATGTTCAGCTTCATCCCAAATTTCCTGTGGACTGTGTAGACAGGAGTTTCAAAATTTGATGAAAACAACTCGATGGAAGCTAGGGACAGACATTCTAGAATAGTGAACCTCTGTTTGCATACACATTTGTTTGCGCTTGATTTCAGGGGGAGCGCGGGCCTCACGGAGCCCTAAATTCTTAATCTGGGAGTGGATCAGAATCCGTCATAGGAGTTTGCAGAATACAGATACCTCTGCCTCAGCTACCCCAGGCCTCCTGCGAAGGACCCCTCCCTCTCTCAGGGAGGTGTGAGTGCTGGGGTAAGACTTGTCCATTAAGATTGGGATGGCTGATTCCTAAATGTGGTGTAGAAGCTTCGGTAACTAGAGTTCGCTGTTAACTGAGAGCTGCCCCAGTGTGATGGGTTTTGTCTCCTGGAATCACCTCACTGCTGGCTGGGCTGAGCCCTCAGGAGGTGGAGCCGGGAGTCCAGCCCAACAGCCGGTTGAGTAGGGACCACACCAGGCCTGGCCTGATGGGAGATGGGGTACTGAGGTGTACAATCCTACTGATGGGCCAGTTCAGCCCTCCTTGGTCTCCTTAAGAGAAGAGCCTTGGAGAAGAGCCATGTTTTGTTTTCACAATAGTAGCCAATGGCTCCTCCCTGCTATTAATTTTTATGCTACTTCATTTGTAAATAAGTGCTCATTTTATGTCATAAAAATGTTGAATGTTAAAAAAAATATTTTTAAAGGCAGACAACTTCATGGCTTCTCGAGAAACAAACATAATGGAAGTTATGGTCATCTCTTCCACGCTTCTGCCTTATCCACAGTCCTACTCTATGTTTGTATTTTTCCAGCTACACACTGACATTAGTCTAGCATCTTTCTAAGTTGATTAATAGTAACAGGGCACTGTCTCTGTGCGCTTGTGGAATCTCTATAACCATTTAATTAGCAAGGTGAGTAGAAGCCTCTAATGGAAAGTCACCAGTTGGCAGTCATTGGTCAGTTAGGTAGAAGGTAGTTAAAACAGTGATTAACAAAAAGTATACATACCATCTGTTTTAACTCAAAACCTGCATGTACATTCGTTTGCCAGTCTTTTGTTGTGAGTATGGCCCCTGGCTGGAGTTCTGGTCTTTCTTGCAAAACACCCTTCTCAGCTACATCACTCGTTTCCAATTTTGGTTTCTTCAAAGTAGAGCAAGAACTTAACACTTTGTGAAACAACCTACATGCAGAACACCTTTAGAATTCAGTGATTTTGTTCTTCTATCTTACAGTGACTTCACTCATACCTAATGTAGCAGCATTTAAAAATAGCGTCTAACTTTTACTGACTTGGTTTTCTTTATGTGCACAGATTTCATCAGTTTACCTAAACTTTAATTAAATTATAGAATTTCAGTAACTTGTACAACTGATAGAAACTGGTTTGGGAACAAACCAAATGACTCCTGGGGAAAATATAACTAAACTAGTAGCAGCACGAGAGCACAGATAGAGAAGATGCTGAGTGTCAGCTGATCTGACAGGTTGGTTTGGTAGAGAGGTTAAGAGTGCTTCTGCTATAATATATGTTGAAGGAAATAAAAATTGTGCAGCATGTTTTAGGGTATGTTGGAGTTACTTTATTTGTAAAACAAATTCCTACAAGGAGGAATGCATTTATTTACCTTTAAGAGAATATACACAGCATAGTTGTGCAGGTAGAATGTTGGGAACTAGATCAGGGCAGTTAAGATCAGAAGGTGCATCCCTGCAAGGCTTTGTGGGATCAGCCCCTTATGACAAACAGTTTTCACCTCTGTGCAAACAATTAATTGTTCTGCGTTTAACAAATCAAATTTATAGTGGCAAGTATTTATAGTTTGAAGGTTACCTGCCAACCCTCTTTGGAATAATGAAAACAAGCTTTCAATATAGTAGAAAAGCTCTGTGCTCTTCTTAACAAATAGGTTTGGCTAAAACCTAACTTGATGATTTCAAGGTATAGAATATGTACAGGTTTAGCTTAGATTTTATAACTGGCATGTAAATAATTATTACCCTTTTTATCTATCAAACATTTAAGGTTGGGGCACCTGGGTGGCTCAGTTGATTAAGCAACTGCCTTCAGCTCAGGTCATGATCTCAGGTCCTGGGATCAAGCCCCACAGCAGGCTCCCTGCTCAGTGGGAAGTCTTCTTCTCCCTCTCCCTCTGCCCCTCTCTTCCGCTCATGCTCTCTCTCTTTCTAATAAATAAATAAAATCTTTAAAAAAAACCCATTTAAGGTAGATAATAACTTACTTCCATCTAAATAAATCAATAGTATTTATATTTAGCTGGATTAAAGTATTACTATAAAGCCCAGCTAGTATATTTCCCTATTTTCATACACAGTAATAAAAAAATTATCCTCAATCTCAAGAAATATATCATGTTCTTCCCTTCTTGGCATTTAAATCAATGTAAAAATATCCCTTGGAATCATTTCTGTGGGGGACTGTAAAAGAAGTAAAACACCTGGTGTTCTCACAGGTTTGTAGTCTGATTAGAGAAACAAGACCAACATACTTGAAACAGATTACACCAAACATTTGATTAAGTATAAAATGAGAAGTATAAGCAATAATTGTTGTTGAAGAACCTGTTTTGCATAATTTATTTTGCACATAGTAAAGGCTTGGGTGGTTAGGAAATTTGGGGGAAGTATGTGGGACTAAATAAGTGGAATTTGAACTGACTAGTGAATAAAGGAAAGAATTGTGGGTAGGACAAAAAAGGTATGTTCAGGACAGGAGGCATTTAGGGAACAGACCAGAGAGTAGGATTTGTTTTGTAATCCAGAAAGGTCCTATAAGATCCTAAGAA
The DNA here is from genome assembly GCF_011800145.1 of Mirounga leonina. Lineage (NCBI taxonomy): Eukaryota > Metazoa > Chordata > Mammalia > Carnivora > Phocidae > Mirounga > Mirounga leonina. The sequence continues at coordinate 65,888,414 of NW_023270807.1, read as the reverse complement.
GGTCATCATGGTCTTTATCTGAGCACCTCCTAACTTCCCTGAGTCTTGGCAGTGAACTGTCTTTGATTCCACATCTTTTCTTTCCTTATTTCCCTGAGAGTGTCCATAAAACCAACGGTCTCTTCTAGCCTACCATTCAATCTCTGATATTGTGGCATTGGGAGGATTCAGTGGGGATGGGTACATAACAATGATAACCATCTTTTACCCAGTGCCTTTTGGGTTCCTGTGTCAGTCAGGACAGGATAGGGTATGCTGCAGTAACAAACATTCTCAAAATTTCAGTGGATTAAAATAACATATAATATCTATATTAACAGGAAAACTAGGTTTGGGGAAGAGAAAACTCTGAGACCTGGGATGGAGGCAGCATGGAGTAGCAGAGCAAGTATTGGACTAGTGGCCTAGAGGCCGAGCTCTGAGTAAGCCCACCTCCTACTACCTATGTGACGTTGGTATGCCATTTCATCTCTCCAAGCTTGATTTTCGTCAATTATAATATAAAGGAGTTGCTCTAGCTCATCCTTGAGTTCTCTTATTTATTTATTTTTATTTATTTTATTTTTTTAAGCTCTCTTTGAATACAGTGATTCTCTACAAGTATGAAACAAGTAAAATTTAAAGCTAGAAGAGTTTCTGTCTTCTGGATTCTATAACGTGTTTGTTTGTAAGCTCTTTCAGGATGTTTGTTTGTTTGTTTGTTTTTCTTTAACATAAGGACCATTCGTCCTTTTTTCTCAGACCATTAAGACATATGGTCAAAATTTTCATCAGCTTAGATCCGCTATATTTATTTGCACAATTTGTCCCTTTTACTCTTGTTATTTCCAGTCTGAAGTGAGAAAAGGGGACTGGGCCAGGGTTGGCTGCCACTTTGACAGTTTCACTTCCAACCTCAGGGATTCGCACTCTCATTCATCAGAGAGCTCTGAGTCCAGAAGTTCCACGGTGGCAAACCCAATAATGATTGACCTCTGAAAAGGTCTGCTTCTTTCAGCAATTCTTCGTGTTCCTGAAAAGGGCCACTTAGTGATAAAGATTGTAGATCTTTCCTTCCATTTAGGTTTGAAGCTTAAGTGCTTTTGGTTCCAGAGTTATCCAGCGAGCTTGCTCTGCCTTGTTTTATACTCTGGCAGCTTCCCACAGATGACAAAGAAACATTTATTGGGATGCTTCTACTTGTCATGCGCTATAACTTACAGTGCATTCAGACTGAAGAATGTTCTATAAATATAGAATCATGAGAGGAATGTCTCAGAACTGGAGTCTTATCTCTAATTGTCAGTAGGATTCACTCAGGCTACCTAATACTATATCACAATCAAAAGGGCCAGAGAGTGGCAATATGGACACTATGAAAGTGACAAAAGAGTTAACAATGAATGACAATACACTGAAAACTGAGACATACATACACACATACACGCATACATACGTAATTGTGTGCAACTGATGGCTTATATTCAATGGGAGGTGATAGCCTCATCAGGACACTGATGATGCCCTTGAGCCATGTGGTAAATGGTGGGTGGTTTGGCTGGCATCCTGGGCTCCGCTGTGCTCTTTTCCTTCTACCTGCCCTGGGCTGTCCTACTCATGGCAGAGCACCTTATGTCTTGCTTGTTTATGTCCTTTCTCAAAGGAGATTATTCAAGCACCATCCAGAGTCTACCACTGATTTCCAGGGAAGGTCTTGCTCCCCACCTATGTGCTGTGCCACACGACGCTGCTGTTCCACGTGTCAGCCTTTCGGGTGGCTGCAGGTGCTGAAGCTCTGTGATTCAGCTGCTCGGGTGTGGCCTCTGGGATGCATTCTTTCTGCCATGATCCCTCTTCCCCTGCACTTGGTGACTCCAGGTGACGCATTTTTAATTCTCTTTGGTAATGAAAATCACATCTTGTTTAGACTCTAGAACTAAAACACTTTCCCTGTAAAACGGTTGAGCAGCACTGAGCTTTACCATTGGCAGACTTTCTGTGCAACATTGTGCCACAGAGCCTCTCTGAGGCTGAGAGGCTAACGGGGCATCTGCGTGGATGTGACTGGCAGTTTCGGGATCACAGTGAGGGAGCCCATGGGGAGACCTGTGGTTTGGCCTGAGGCTTGAGGACTGAGGTGAGCTGAGAGCCACCAAAGAGGCCTTGGGCACCCCTTATGGACAACCCCGATTTCCAGGTGACCTTGTGGGGAGGTTGGAGATGGCTGTGCAAGGATTGGGGGCGCATTGCCTCTTTCCTCTCATAACCCCCCATTCTCCTCTTCCCTTCTCAATTCCTTTTCCTCCATCCCAGTGGTTTTCCTGTCCTCCGCCCCCCGCAACCTCTGCTAATTCTACTTTTCCTTTGGCCTTGGCAGCTACTCAGGATCCACGGATCCTTGAAATGGGTTTATGGGGGTGCTGCAGACCTTCCATCCTGAGGCTGATGATTCGGGAACTGGTAAATGTTTGGGGGAGATGTTTTCTAACTGGAGCAAGTCCATGAACTCTTAGCAGATTGATGTTGATTCAGATGATGTTAAGCTTCTAGGATTTTGAATTCCAGAAAGTCTGGGTCCCCTATATGATTTGAATAGGGTGTGCATATATGTGGAAGTGTGCATGCATATGTGTGTATGTGTGTGTGTGAGAGAGAGAGAGAGAGAAAGAGAGACAGTGAGTGGAAGAGAGAGAATCCTTAAAAATGTGATTCATGTTGTTTCTAAGTTGCTATTTGCTTTCTTAGGCAAATTTTCTTATATAATCTTACTTTCATAAGACAAATGAAACTCCTTCCTCCTTTCCTGGTTGATGTGATACCACAGTGAGAAACATGATTTGACATTTGAGTTCCTACTATGTATGCAGATGCTGTATAGTTTCGACATCATGGAAACAAATGAGAACCTTTGCACTGCATTGGGTCTATCCAGGAATTTGGCTTCTCTTTCTACCGTCTATGATAAAAACCTAAAATACATTATGTTTTATTCTTTTAGCCATTCCCTTGTGCGTTCCAATCTCATGCAGACTTGAACTATTTTGACATACACAGAAAACGTGGGGAATTTAAAGATGTCAGTTGAAGAACAAAACCCAGCTCATATTTATTCGGCATTTCTTTCCAACTTACCGGGATAACTTAGAGATTAAGTCTAGAGCTGAGCATCTATTCTTTCTTGTCCTTAATTCCTTCCTAAAAGTTATCAGGGCCTGCTTGAATTATAGTGCATTTTTTCTTGTCAGAGTTGATTTGATTTCTGGTTCCCTTGCCTCCCGGCCTACACTCTGTGTCATGATGCAGAGGTGGCAGATTGATGGGCAAAGGATTCAAAATGCTGCTCTGGATTTGGGTTTCAGCATGGGTGCTGTCTGTTGCCAGAGGCATTTAGCAGGTAGACTTGGAGAGGTGGGACTGGGCCTTCACAGGGAGGGGACCTCATGGTAAGAGACCCCTGTGGGATGGACTCTGCTTTTCCCACCTTGCCATTCGGACCCTGGCCTACTACTGAGGCCATCACAAGATTAATAGACTCAGCTTTTGTTGTGTTTAGTTTTGAATAATTTGAGTATGATGTGTCTGGACGTGGATTTCTTTGAGTCTGTTTGGAGCTTGCCAAGCTTCTTAAATCTTTAGGTTTATAACCGTTGTCAAATTTGGGCCTCTCTCAGCCATTATATCTTTAAATATATATATATATATATATATTTTTTTTTTTATTTTTTTTTTTTTTTTTCCCCCTGCACTGCATTTTTTCTCTTCCTCCTCTGACATTCCAATGACTGGAAGTTAGACTTCTTGATATCGCCTCACAGTTCCCTCAGGCTCTTTTCACTTCTTCTTCTTTTTTTTTTTTTTCCCCAAATCATTTTTTCTCTCTCTTGTTCAGATTGGATACTCTCTGTAGATCTATCTTCAAGTTCACAGACTGTTTCTTGTGTCCTGTCCATTTTGCTGCTGAGTCCATCCGCTGAGATTTTTGTTTGGGTTATTGCATTTTTCAGTTCTAAAATGTCCTTTTGGCTCTTTATATCTCCTGTTTCTTTGCTGAGACTTTCTATTTTTCCTCTGGTTTCAGGATGTACACTCTTACTACTTGGAGTATTTCTATAATAGTTGCTTTTAAGTTTTTGTCAAATAATTCCAGCATCTGTGTTATGCCTGCATTGACATCTGCTGATTGTCTTTCCCCCACACCAGTTGGGGTGTTCCTGATTCTCCATGTGCTGAGTAGTTTGGGGTTATATCCTGGACATTTTGTATATTATATTATGAGAGTCTGAGTCATGTTTAAATACTATAGATAAGGTTGATATATTTGTTTTCCCAGACAGTCTGGTTGGATCCAGGCCTCAAATTTCAGCCAGCCTTCTGGGGATTGTGATTTCAATATCAGTCCTGTTTTCAAAGCCTTTGCGATGTTTTTTTTTCCAATCTGTCCCACATGCATGCCACCCAGTGTCCAGTCTGGGACCCTGGAAAGGTCTGTCACCTGGGTTCCCAGAGCCTTTGATATGCTAACTGGGGTCAGATCCATGCTCCTACATTTCAGGGGTGAGCCCCGGACTTCATAAACCACTTTATGGGGTTGCTTTCCTTTTCCACGATTTCCTCCGTATTACCCAGTTCTCTGTGGTTTCTGAACCTCTGGCTGGAAAGGTTGGGTTTCGTTATCTCTGCTCTGCCTGTGCTTTGCTACATACTTCTGGTAACTGTGCCTGAGTCTAAGGCCAAGGTGTGGGAGAAAGAGAGAGAAAATACCGGGGACTCACCCCATCCTCTTGGGGTCACAGCCACAGATCGAAGAGTAAGCTTCCCTTTCCTCAGAGTTTTAGGTGCCTCTGGCCCTCTGCTTGGCTTCTACCACTGCAGTGGGATGCTGGGATGCTAGAATGGCAAAAAGGAAGAAAAAAGACAGGAAAAGATGGGGGATTTTCCCCACTCTCTCTGAGCATTAGGAGACCCCTTCCCTGCTGGAGCCCGAATGAGGGGTCTTCTCCTGACGCTTTGGTCTGTGCCAATGCCCACTTCTAGTATGTGGCCGCCTTGAGGAGGGGCCAGGAGAGAGGGCCGCAGAAGAAATAGCAATGGTGACTTCACTGCAGGTTCTGTGAACTTTGAATTCTGGTCTTTTTTTTTTTTAAAGATTTTTATTTATTTATTTGAGACAGAGAGAATGAGAGAGAGAGAGCACATGAGAGGGGGGAGGGTCAGAGGGAGAAGCAGACTCCCCGCTGAGCAGGGAGCCCAATGCAGGACTCAATCCCGGGACTCCAGGATCATGACCTGAGCCGAAGGCAGTCGCTTAACCAACTGAGCCACCCAGGCGCCTGAATTCTGGTCTTCTTCTTCAGTCTGCCTGCTGGTATTTACTTTTCACATTCCTCAAACACTGCTCCATACATTCTGGCCAGGTTTTATTGCTGCATTCAGTATAAGACACAGGGTAGGGGGGTGTGCTTACCCATCTTTATCCAGAACTGAAACTGAGATTCTTTTTTTTTTTTTAAGACTTTATTTATTTGACAGAGAGAGACACAGCGAGAGAGGGAACACAAGCAGGGGGAGAGGGAGAGGGAGAAGCAGGCTTCCCGCAGAGCAGGGAGCCCGATGCGGGGCTCGATCCCAGGACCCTGGGATCATGACCTGAGCCGAAGGCAGACGCTTAACGACTGAGCCACCCAGGCGCCCCATGAGATTCTTTTTTTAAATGAAATTTTTGCATGGAGTACCTGAATTTTAAATGTCACCACAACATGTGTAACTGACCCCTGCTCTTTTTTTCTTTTTAAACCAGAACGTTAATTGTGTGACAAATCATTGAAATCCTTAAGATGAACTGGATGCTGCCCTCTTGGGCTCAGGTGTTGTTCCTCCAGGGAATCCATGCCCAAGTCTGTGATATACAATTTTTAGCTGCCTCATTCGATTGGTCCCCGTGGTGTTTCGTCTTTTCGCCTTGGCACTCCAGTTACACTTTCTCTTGCCCTCAGCAGGATAGCTGCATCTGCCACGGTGGACTTCTGAAGGTGGCAGGCTTTCGAGCCACAGCGGCGGCACAATGTGTGCGTCTTATTGCGACGCTTTCCAAACGATGGCGTCCCCTTGGTCATCTTGTTTCCGTGGCAGACCCCAAAGAGACCCCTGCTCTTTTGGAAGCAGGACTAACCGTGAGAAAAAAGTTCAGGAGCCTGCAGAGGGGAAGGTGCGTAAGCTGCCACCCCAGAGACGCACAGAGCCCCGCACACTCGCTCAGGCCAAGTCCTAAAAACCATGATTACCTAAGGGCATTACAGAAAGGTAGTGGCTGATGCTCGCATACTCTCAGCTGCGCCTGGACCCAGGTTCTTCCCTGGGCCCTGTTTTGTGCCCCCCCTCCCCCAACCCTACAACTCCCACAACCCCCTTCTCCTTCTAAAAAGGAATAAACAATTTCCTTCAATCTTTGTTTCCTGCCCACTAACAGATGCTCCTAATTAGCACACAATTGCAAAAAAAATATATTTTGCCTGTTTTGGGTTTGTTTCTTGGAGAAAGTTTAGACTTCCCCAATATCAGCACATCAGCACATGCTCAGTGGGTTGTTTAGTTTGACTCAAGGACTCACAACTGTGTTCTTTTCCACGGGCACGACTGAAATGCAATCAATGGTTGGCCATCTCTCCCAACCGAAAATTGCTGGTTCTGAAACCTGTCAGGAACTTACTCACTTGTGGGAATGTGCATTTTGGGAGTACTGAAACTTTACAAAAAGATCCCAAGCACTCTACCAGCACGATAAAGAAACTGACTATTTAAATCACTCATCCTATAATTTTATCCCTAAAGAACTGTAGCATTGAAACACAGAGGAATGGACTATTAGGAGCCTTCCTCTGGCTTATTTTATATTTGTATTTTACACAAATATGTTAAAAAATGCTCATGTAACTGATGGTGGTATGGTCCTTGTCTGACAATTTCTATGGGGGCCCCATGAGGTCATTCACGTGTGTGGGGGAAACTGCCTGTGAAGAAGGAAGCTGTTATTCCAGATTTCAAGACAATGAAAGCTTTTGCACCAAGCAGAATCGATGGCTCTCTTTCCGGGTTATGGGTGGGTCTGCTTTTCTTAATAATTTTTTTTTTTTAATGCAGCCAGTTTTGCTTGGGGCTTGTGGTCTTGAATTAAGACATTCCTGTTATGTGCATAAGTGTAGGCTGGTAGGCAAAAAAGTATTTTAAAACATTGCTTTATTTTTTGCACTATCTTCTAATAGTAAAATCTTGGAATTGCACTATCTTCTAATAGTAAAATCTTGGAATTCAGTTTCTTTGGCTTGAAAGAATCATTTTTTTTTTCAAGAAACAAATTTAATGCTGAAATCATAAATTATAAAAATATCTGAAAGCCTCACGGCTATGCTTGTTGTGGTCTTTTTGAGCCAGGTCCATTATCTGTGTGCACTGGCTTGGACTGACTCAGTGATCACTTTTTTTTTTTTTTTACCCCATGGGGTGCAGAATCTCAGATGTCTGCAAAATAGCCCCAGAACAACATGAGTTAGCAGTATATATCTTCTGCTGTCCTTAATCTTAATTTTTGGAAATTTTTTCTCTGCACTCAAAACATACTAGAGGAAGCCAGCTCACTTTTCAATGCACGTTGCCTGGAGAAAGTGCCAGAGAAAGCCTTCACAAACAAAGTGGGGGCTGCTTCTTTCCCTCAGAAGTCTGGAACCCTGCCTTCCCTGAGCTGCCTATCTGTGCTGGGGGGGGGGGGGGCGCTCCTTTGTATGAGTGGCCTGGTGGTTCAAGGGGCAGGACCACGGACTGCAAAGGAGTAGAGGGGCCCTCGTCCCTGCAATGGCTTAAGATGGTGCTACTTCTCTGTGGCAGCTCATTGTGTGGCCTCCATTTGACATTTTAGCGCAGGTCTGCTGGGGACAGCCAGACCAGCCCCGAATGATAGTACAAGCACCCGCTTCTGCTGAAGCTGTTCCTTTACCCATCCCGAGAGGAAGCGGGGCTGGCAGACAGGACTGGGAATCCCTGTTTCCACCTCCTGGGAGTGATGGGGATAGCATCATTCTGGCCACATGCAGTTTGGAGCATATAGATAACAGTGTATGCCGGCATTTAGGGAATTATTGGGGGATAAAATCATGATAATTTTTTTTTTTTAAAAGAAAAACATTTTTGGTTTTGTTTTGTTTTTGGCTTGTTCTATGAAACACCAGCCACTGGTGTTTTAAGGGGCTCAGAGAATTCTGTCGGCGGGATGTTTGGAAGGACAAATATTGATGTGTGCACTAGAGAATTAAGACACATGATAATTGAAAGAGATGATAAAAGCTAGTGGTTTCCTTGGGGAAATAATCACGAACTGCTGTCAGACTGATTCCAATAAGAACATTACTTTATGTGAAATGTTTTTTAAACAGCTCAACCAAAGCATTAAGCTGGATTGCTGCTAGGGCATCTCTTCGCTGTATTATACCTCCACCTGAGATTCCTCAGCTGCTCGTCACTGTTCCGGCTGCCATGTTGAGCTGCATCATGGTCAACACTCGGTTGGAAATGAGCAATATCAGATTGCAATAGGATCCTGTTTGCGGATCCTGAAGATAATTCTATAGTTTTACCATACTGATTGACCATGCAGATTCACTGTTACTGATCTGTGAAGTTATTTATGTGTGTTTGCTCAGGTTAAGCGGCTCCTGCTGGGTTTAGGGTATCTCTTTAAGGAAACTTTAGGGCTTCTTGAGGTGGAGACTGCTTGCCACAATTTGCATTTGTATGTTTTGGCATTTATGTTGGGGTTATACTTGGGTCCTCCATCTCTTTGTGACCCCATTTACCCTCTAGAGGTATCTGTCAGAGCCCCTACCTAACTGCATTGCATTTATTGGGTTAAAACTGTATTAAATTATCCTGTGTTAAATTGTAACCCAGAGCCTGGTACGAGGCATGAGTGTCCACTGAATGAATGAATGACGCCCTGGTCAAGTCTCATTGCCTCTTTCCAAAGGAAGCGATGCAGGAGACCTTCCATTTGCCTCTCCAGATCCACTTTCCACCCTTCTCTTCCTGTTCTGCACCCCCAGAGGCTGACTAACCATAGCCTCCCTCTTCTCTGCCTTCTTTTGCCTTTGACAGTTAGTGTGGGTATATAATAGGACTGGATGTGCTAGGATTGCTTTGTTCCTTTATTGAATGCCTTCTCCATACAGTGTCCCACTCTGGGTTCCACAAATTCCTCTTCCTCCTTGTTCCTTCAGGCTGAAGGTTTGTGAGGGCTCTCTGGTGCTACCAGCCGTGGGTATTGCATTATTCCTTAAGGATTTCCTTAAACCCTGCACACACGTTTATAAATAGTCTTTCTATTAAATTCTTCTCAAATTAGCCCGTGGGAAGGAGCCCACTGTATCCTGCTAGAACTCTGACTGATACTTGCTCAGGTCACCCAGATGACAAAGTTAGTTATAATCTAGATACCCTAATCTGTCTCTCTTGCATTATTTCAAGTAAACACTCTCTTCTAGGCCAGTCTGTCTCTAAATTAGAATCAAATAGATCAGGGGTCAGCAAACTACAGCCGTGTGGGCCAAATCCAGCCTGCAACCTATTTTTGTAAATGGAATTTTATTGGAACACAGCCATGACCATTGGTTTACTCACTGTCTGGCTGCTATGAGCTATAGCAGGAGGTGAGGAATTGCAACAGACACTGTATGGCCTGCAAAGCCTAGACTATTTGCTGTTTCACCCCTTATAGAAAGAGTTTACTTATCCCTGATTTCAAGGAAGACCGTCATGTGTGAACTTTATCATTTTTATCAAGAGGCTCCTGGGCCAGATGCTGGGGGGCACTTGTAAGTGGCCATAGGATGAGGACATGGGGAGTTTTAAACCCCAGGCCTAGACAGGTTTGGCCAAAGAGCACTGTGTTGTGGCAAGGCACTCTCTCATGTGATATGAGAAGAACGTGACCAAACAAAACTGGGAGGTATTTGTATTTAAATGTGCTTATAATGTATGATTTCATAATTAAATAATTTCCTGAAAAGAATTGCTCTCCCTAATGTTTCACCATCTCCCTGTCAAAGTTACCAGACTGCCCTTTGTGGGAGAGTCCAGGTTTTGTTCATATCTGTGTAGACCTCTGTCTGGCACAGAGTGACTGATCCTCAGTATTGTTTGACCAAATGGTAATCAGCATCTACTTCAGAGAAGGGAAAAGAAGTAGGGGGGTGGTGGTGGACGGTATTACTGGGAAGATATATTAATGTTCTCAGGCTTTCTCTGATTAGAGTCTCTGCTCAGCCTTCACAGAACAAGAACAGCTATAAGAAAAGCCTGTGTACCCAGAAAAGGTGCCCCTCAGGGCAGACTGGCTGCACCACTTGTAAGGTTTGGTGCAAAATGAAAACGTGAGGCCCCTTGTTCCAAAATTATTAAAGAATTTCCAGATAGTATCAGCGTATCAGTAGAGCATTGAGCCCAGCACAGGCCCCTCTAAGACGACCCAGGTCACACGCCCAGGAGACTGGCAGCTGAGAAGAAGGCAGCCCGTGGGAGATCAGCGAGGATTCGTTAAGTCTCGAGAACTGCAGGGCGCTCAGCTACTACAAGGAGGGGCAGACCTGTATTGCTCAGAGTTCTGGAGGCTGGAAGGCCAGGGTCAGGGTGCCAGCAGAATTGGTTTCCAGGAAAGGCCCTCTTCCGGGTTGCTGCCTTCTCGCCATGTCCTTCCATGGGGGAAGGGGCTAGAGAGCTCTGTGGGATCTTTTATGGAACAGCACTAATAGCATTCAGGAGGGCTCTACCCTCATAACCTGAGCACCTCCTGGAGGCCCCCCTGCCTAATACCATCACATTGGTCATTAGGATTTCAACCTTTGAATATGGGGGAGGGCGACACACACACACACATTCAGACCGTGGTAATACCTGAGTGAAGGACAATGTGTTTACATGAATGGCCCATTCATCTGTCCCCAGAAACTTCCCTTGCCTTCTTCCTCAGCACAGAAGCGGTTTAAGGGCCCAGTCTAAGCACTGTGCCGGAACCCCTATGCCAAGACACCCAGAGTCTTTCCTTATGTCAGACATTCACCCTGCCAGCTGCTGGGGCTTCTCTCCACCCACCCGCTTCCCCACCCCCACACCCTGAGCCCTACTCTCCCAGTTAGAATCACAGTGAGCCTCTGGGAGGTTTCTAAGCGGTGATAACTATGGGTGGGGGACTTTGAAGTCGAGGAAGAACTTCATGACTAGTGCTTCCCTTCAACTGGAGGGATCCCACTTTTGTTTCTTCCAGACCACTGCGATCCCCTAACCCTTCATCCATCCCATCACCCTTGCTACAAAAGGGGGCCTAGCGTTCATCTCTAACTGCTCTGCTTGTGGGAGCTCCTCACGTCCTCTGCTGAAAGGTGGCAGCCCCTTGGGGCATCTGGGCGGCTCATCCGGTTAAGCATCTGACTCTTGATTTCAGCTCAGGTTGTGATCTCCATGTCGTGGGTTCCAGCCCCGCATTCAGCTCCACATTGGGTGTGGAGCCTACTTAAAAAAAAAAAGGTGGCAGCCCCTTGCTAGAAGGCCACCCTTGTCAGCACTGGTGGGGACAGCTTCGGGGTCCTCTCCTGCAGGTGCACAGATCCAGATGCCAGGCACGCTGAGATCTGGAACACCAAGGGGGGCCGCCCCGTCTCCCTGTGCTGGGGAAGGCCCCAGGATTTCAGGCATTATGATGCCTCAACAACAAAACTGGCCCTTAGGGAGGGGCAGAGTTCTGAAGCTCTAGAAGCTTTGGAAACTGTAGTAGATAGGGGAGTTTTCCTTCGAATGGGGAATGGCGCTGTGTCATACAAAGCCACAGTCGGGAGAGCCTGATGGGGTCAAGTGGAGTTTGCTCTGGATCAGAAGTCAGATGTCTGCAGGCCTTTGCAGTCTTTTGCTTATTAAGCCAGTAGCTGGAATTTCTCAGGCCCTGTTTGCTTCCCTGTCGCTGTGGTGACCTTAATGACAGCAGCCCCAGACAGGCCCCCCACTGCTGTGCTCAGACATGTTCGTTCTGCAAGCAGCTAAAGCAGAGGTGCAGCCCCACTGATAGTCTGTGTCCCTGTCACCCCCACCGCGAGCGCCTCCACCCTTTACACATGGACCTGTTTTCTGTCTTTTGCAGGGTCCCCGGTGGCATATAGATCTCCAGCCATGGGCAGGTCCTGCTCAGTCCCTGGATGAAGAAGTCTTGAGGTTCCTGAGATACATCAGCACCCCCCAGGTTGTATTCCAGGCGCAAGTGGGTTTGGAAACCCTGCGAAAGATGCTGAGCAGCCCCCTTTAAAAAAGGGTTTGGTCAGTGAGGGGGTGGGGAGGTTCTCAGGGACTCTTGGTAGGGACTTGGTAAGGACAGAGTTTCTGAGGCCTTGCTGCTTAAATTTATCCACTTACTTAGAGGCAGATAAGATGCCTCCCATTTGCTTCAGCATCTTCTGCCTTCCAGGGGTATTGTCATCTTGAAATGTTTTAATGATTCATCCCGACGTGTTTTAAAGACCCACTTTAGCAAATTGCTTTGGAAAGCCCTTTGAAGCTACAGATTCATGCCCGTGAGTAGGCAGTCAAGTGTGTCACAAAACAAAACCATCATCTGGAGGTTCAAGTTCCATTTTGTATTTGGAGGAATCTGCCTTTTCACTCTTCCCCCACAGATGCTTGGCAGACCAAGACCCGCTAGGCCAGAGAGCCGAGGAGATGTTGCAGGCAGTCTGAGAAGCTACCGAATCCAAAGGCACTCAGTTCTTATTGCACTGAAAATCATGATGGAGCATCGGCGTTTATTAGTCACTTAACACACTGTGACAGCTCCCGCCTAGGCTGAGTCTGTGCCCCCAGCAAGGAAAGGGACTGTCCACTAAGCAGAATCTATGGCTCTTGACATGCCAATCAGGAGATTCCATCCTCAAGTAGCCTGATCCTGGGGACAGAGAGACATTAGAAAAGATCAAAGCCCAAGGGAAACTTTGCCCTGAACTGAGAGGTGTTAGGAAATTAGGAACTCACACTGCCTAGAAGGTACGTAGGCCCACTGGGAAGGTGCCCTGGGGGCTGGTGTGGCACTGGAGGTCCCAGGCTCTTTTGATGTCCCTTCAGCCCACTGGTTCTGGGCATCCCACTTCTCCTCCAACGCCTTCCTGGCAGCAGAGCCCATTTTTCATCTGTGGAGAGAATATGTTTCTAGATCTTTGGAAGGCTAGTTTAGGGGTAAAAGAAAGTCCCATTTTTCATATGATGCAGTCAGACAATTGGATCTTAATATCTGTCACCTAGACATGGAAATAAAAGCTTGTTGAGTTAATCATGAGTTATGTAGGATGATAAATTGATCCCTGTGCTTTACATAATTGCATCTTATTTTACTGCTGCAAATTAATTTGGTGGACTTTGATAGACTTAATTAAAATGCTGAAATTTTAATTTTATGGTTTGGTTTTTACATGAAGGACCTCTTGACTGCGACTTTAAGAAGCCCTTAAGACACCAGAGAAAAATGCGAGGTGTTAGCTTTATGAATTTGAGAACTATGGGCTCCACCCCCCAAAATAAGTTGACCAAGTAAAAGTCTCCAAATTCCATTTTATATGTATTTCAGGTTAATGTTCTGTAACTTATAAAAGGCATATTTACTTAGAAGAAGTTCATGAGGCATGAAAGGGATATTTCAAGCCCCTCTTGGATTTTTCCCATGAGTTATACGTTGAGAGGAGAAAAATTTTGAGGAGAAAAGAAAAGCATCCTACAATGTAGCCTGATATGACCCTGGGCAATTTATTTTGCTTCTCTAGCTCTTACTGCTCTGATCTTGAAAAGGAAGAGAGTTATTAAATTATTTCTTAGGTTTCTCCCAGTTCTGTAAGCTTATACTCTGCCGAGAGTAGTATAGGATCGTTACTAAGTATTTTTGAGCACCTACTTCGTGCCAGGAGCTGTGCCAGGCCCTGGGAATACAGTCTCTGCCTTCAAGCAGCTAAGAAACTAGTTGGGAAGGTAGATAAATGGACATATTATTCAGCTGGATGAGTGTGACAATAAAGATCTGGTTGTTGAAGCTCACTAGAAGGATTTTCATCCTCCAGAAAAACTGAGATAAAGTTCTAGATCTCACGGTGGTTTTGTAATCAGGGGTCGTTTTGCCCAGGTGAGGTCCTATGTTTTCTGTACTTCTAAGTCACTGGGAAGCCAGCGGGTGGGAGCTCATCAGAGATGACACTAACTGATTCTTAATCAGAATCTTTTGCTAAACAGTGTTCCCTCCCCCTCTCTATGCAATGCAGAGGTTTTTGGGGGTTTTGTTGTTGTTGTTTTGTTTTTTTGGCTGTTTTGGGGGCTTAGCCTTCATTTAGAACTCATCTTGACAATGAAAGCCTACAAAATTGGAAGTATATTAGAGTCACTATTCCCTAAAATTTCCACAGTTAGCAGTAGTGAGTCATAATGGGCCAGGGAGGAAAAAACCCTCTGAAGGTACTAAAGCAAATTCCACCCCCATCCTCTTATGCTGCTATTTAAAATTAAAAAAAAAAAAAAAAAGATCTCCCTCAAATCTGTGTTCAAGCTTGCACAGCAAGGCCCAGCATTTGATGTGTGCATCACCGATGTATTCATTCCTCAAGTCAGCAGGCATTTGTTAAACACCTGTTTGGTAGCCGGCACTGACTAGGGCGGACAAGCTGAATCCAATACCAACACATACTGGCAGACAGCTGGGATGCAAGAGTTGTGCGCTCCCTAACAGGGGCGGGGGGAACGGATGGGTGGGGGAGTTTCCCCAGACCAGGGGAGCTTGGAAACAGAAGCACGGGGCAGGGGACAGTGCAGCATTAGACCTCAATGGGGGGGCACCCCTGGACTTGTGCATTGTGGTGGCCCTGATGACATGAGACACTGAGGTCCTGAAGTTTTAAGGAAACCCCAGAGGATGGGATGTTTGGTAGAGTGTGCACAACATCAAGCTCAGTTTAATTAGGTATTGTTTTCTAATGTCAAAGACCAGAATTACATCTCTGAGTTCCAGAGTCGATGATACGCTGTCTGCTGCTAACAAGAAATGGTTAAATCATAAACACAGTGCTCTGTTCTAAGGGAAGGCTCCAGATCCAGCTTTTTATGGCCGCCCCCAAACCATATGCCTCTAGGAAGCAGGCCTTGCAGCACAAAATTAAGCAACAGTTTCTGTTTTAAAAAAGAAAAAATAGATTTTAAAACATTATCTGTCTCTCCATCCATCCATCTATCCATCCATCCATCCATCCATCCAGTCATCTACCCATCTATCTATTTGTAAGAATAACATAAAAATCGGGCACCTGGGTGGCTCAGTTGGTTAAGCGACTGCCTTCGGCTCAGGTCATGATCCTGGAGTCCCGGGATCGAGTCCTGCATCGGACTCCCTGCTCAGCAGGGAGTCTGCTTCTCCCTCTCCCGCTCCCCCCTCTTGTGCTCTTTCTCTCTCTCAAATAAATAAATAAAATCTTAAAAAAAAAAACAAAAACAAATAGGGCGCCTGGGTGGCTCAGATGGTTAAGCGTCTGCCTTCGGCTCAGGTCATGATCCTGGAGTCCCGGGATTGAGTCCCGCATCGGACTCCCTGCTCAGCAGGGAGTCTGCTTCTCCCTCTGATCCTCCCCCCCTCTCATGCTCTCTCTCTGTCTCATTCTCTCTGTCAAATAAATAAATAAAATTAAAAAAAAAAAGAATAACATAAAAATCCAAGCCCTGGAGATGCAGACTTTACAACTTTATTTTTTTTTAAAGGATTTTTTTTTTTTAAAGATTTTATTTATTTATTTGAGAGAGAGAGAATGAGAGACAGAGAGCATGAGAAGGAGGAGGGTCAGAGGGAGAAGCAGACTCCCTGCCGAGCAGGGAGCCCGATACGGGACTCGATCCCGGGACTCCAGGATCATGACCTGAGCCGAAGGCAGTCGCTTAACCAACTGAGCCACCCAGGCGCCCCAGACTTTACAACTTTATAACAATTGTATCTATTATATTTACTGCTACACACACACACACACACACACACACACACACACACACACCCCAGGATAAAAGCAACAAAAATACAATTCTTTCCTTAAATTTTGCCTTTCAAAATAACGGTATTACATAAACATACAATTGATCATTGAAGTGATTCTGCCAGAAGTCCCCAGATTTTAAGGGTTCCCTTTGTCAGATTCTACTTATGGGTTGCCAGAAATTCTGTTCCCTCTTTTGGGATACCAAATGAAATGAGAATAAACTAATCCCTTTATGGGGTGCCTGGTTGGCTCAGTTGGTGGAACATGTGAATCTTGATCTTGGGGTTGTGAGTTCGAGCCCCACATTGGATGTAGAGATTAAAAAATAATAAGCAAATAAATAAATAAATAAAATTTAAAAAAATAAATGAATCCCTTTAAGTTAAATAACTAAAATGCATTTCAGAAAATATTTTTTCCTGGAGTCTCTTCTCCTTTGTCCAGGCCTAATTTGCTAAAATTACAAGGGGAATTAGAGAGAGAGAACATAATTACTGAAATTGGGGCTTAGCTAGGAGTTACTGCCCTCAATTATTTTGCTTGCAAGAGTTTCTTGAAGCCCTGGCCATAAATCTTAATGAGAAAGTTTGAAAAATCAATATTTAATTAATTTTTAGGAGCTGAATTTTACCGAGTACTCCTAGTTGTTTTCAAAAGCTAATGTCTACCAGTGAGATGGGTAATAAATGGTTAAAATGGAAAAACTCCTGTGTTATATTTTTGAGCAAGGAGAGGAAAGGGCAACATTAGCAGAGAGAGTGAATGGAAAAGAATGTCTTTTCAACAGGGATATATCTGTGCAAGATGAAATCTGCAGAAGAAGAAATGCTTGAAGTGTCACCTTTAATAGACTAAAACTCTCCTCCCCAACATTGAAAGGAAGGGCAGCTGAACCTCAGTGCCCTGAACCTTGACCCTTATTATTTCTGATTCTTGGAGGCCTCTCCCTAAGTGTCATTGCCTGCGTGGCTGGCTTTTTGCTAGGGGTGGGTTTGGAGGGGTTGCTGTTTTCATTTTAAAGCTCGGGCCCAAGTGCAGCCTCCTCCCTGAATTTGCTAAGGCACAGGTGAGGCCAGGCTGGATCGTTTCATCTTTTGTGGGGCTTTACAAAAGGGTGTCTGTAAACTCACAGGACCACCTGCAGAAGAATCACCTGGAGGAGTGTATTAAAATGCATGTTCCCAGGCATCCACCTCAAAGATTCTGACTTTACAGATCCGGAGTGGGCCTCAGGAATCTGTATTTTCAAGTACCTCCTGGATCCACCAGAATGTAGGTGGACCACACCTTGAGAAACATGGCGGGAGAGGCGAAACTTAAGTTTCAGTGGTGTTAGGAGAGAGTTAGGAACAAGAACCTGTGAATGTCCATATCCTGTTCTGTGATTAGAGAGGTTCTTAGGGAAGAGTACACACAAAGAAATGGGAATCATCATACAACTGTAATAAAAATACTCTAGGAAGCTGCCCTAGAGCAAATGGGACAGGCTTAGGAGGTCCAGCTATGCTTTAGGGGCCTACAGAACTGCCTATCTGACCACCTGCAGTGGGGCAGAACGTGGGGCAGAGCAACAATGAAGGTGCCGATGTTTAAGGCACAGTAACCCGCCCACTAGTAAGACGGGCCCAGTGAACACATTGAACATTGATTGATTAGATTAACAGTTTTTCCTCCCTTGGTGGGTGAGTGGGGCCTAGGAAGTAGGCAGACAGAAGCATAATTTCCACATATCTGTGGGAGAATAGTAAGAAATGAATTATACAAATTAACATGTTGATGCACCCACTTAATAAATGTATTCTGTAATAGTTGCTTGAGAGAAGATTCGATTCCATTTTCTATTTTTCCCTTTAAACAGTGATAAGACATCAGTTGAGGGGAAGAATACATATATAGGGTTTCGTATTTTAAGCTTCCCTCTAAATTGTGCAAATCCTAGCAATGGACTCTCTCCTTTATCTCTGATAAATAGTGCTGGATGATTTTTCCAGGCCAGCAGCCCTAGATTACGGCAAGAGTAAGGGAGATGCCGTATCCATTGAATAAGCTACATATATATAAGCTTTTCAGATTAGAATTTTGGAAGCTCCATTGAATAAAAGAATTGGGCAAATTTAGAGTATCATCATAAGAAGAAAATAATTTGCTGTTATGTTTTCCAGTGAATCAGAGTAATGAACCTGAGAACATCCTTTGCACATGGAGTGCTCTGTTGTTCATGATGTGACAGCCAGAGCTGCTGCATGATTCGTGGAGCATCATGATGATGATGGGCGTTTTGAGGGGTTAGGGGGAAAACTGATGCTCAGTAATGTAATACTGGCCACGGAAGAATACCTTGGTCACAGAACCTGCTCTCTTTGGTTCCAGCAGCCCCAGTCATGCACACTGTGCTAGCCTTAAACACAAGTCAGAATTCCTTATACAGGGTCTTTGCTTAATGTGCGTTTGAAATCAGAGACTTGCTTCTGCTTGATTTAGATACATGTTCCTTTGGTTTCCTTATCTAATTTTGATGGATGAGTTAAAAGAAGCGCTTTGGTTAGCTCAGGAAGAGCTTCCTTCCTGCGTGGGGCTCTTGCTCTTCTCCCCTAGGAGGAAGCTCATTAGTACACTGTTTCACAAAGAATATGGTTTGGGGAGCAGGAATGACGAATTAATTTCACTTGACCCTTGATCAGCTGTTTACCTGGGATAATGCATGCTCCCTTTCTGGACCACGGTGGTCCCAGCTTATCTGCCTGAGATAAGGAATTGATAATCTGTATCCTTCTGAGACCCGTGCCCACAATCATATCTCACAACTTCCTGTAGGAACACTGTGAGCTATAGACCTGGTGTTTTGCCAGCACTGTTCTCCATGTCTGGAATGCCTCTCTTGATCTCAGCTTCCTGGTCAACTTCTGTTCATCCTCCAAGGCTAACACACCTCTGCAAAGCCTTTCTGGATCCCTCCTCTCTGCCACCTTTGCTCCTGACTTGTTCTCCCTTGCATACTCTGTGCTATATACCTATAGTAGCGCTTAACTTCCCTTCAAACCTACCTACAGTCTCCACAAGTGTCCTTCTAAATCCAGTATTTGGAGTTCCTCTGAACATTTGACAGCAGTCTTGTGTTTCCCTGGGGAAAGGAGTAGTTAGTTAGCAGTGGAGAAGGATGTAACTCTCCTGTTACGGCTTTCAGGGACTGGGGAAGCAGTTACTCCCTACCTGCCATTTATCATCCAATGCTTTAAATTATTCATATTGATTTCTAATCCTTACAGATTGCATGCAATCACATGAGCACAGACAGCCTCACTACTGACTCCAGCCCTGCAAAGAAGCCTTGGTCAGTCTGTCTTGATGACAGGTTTGGCTTAGCTCATCAGATCCGCAGCAAGCAATGCCGCCTCTACTCTTTAGGGTAAGTGCATTTTGTAGCAGAACACAAAACACTCCTGCAAGTGGCCAAGGCTTTTTCAGCAACACAAAGTTATGAACGGTCGCGGTGTATAACAGGTGCTATACTTTGCCTCCTGCCATCGTTTCAGACCCCTCTGGCTGACATGTAACCAGGCACTGCACTTGCAGATCACTGGAAGTGGCCGGGGCCATTTTCTCTCCCATTGGGCTAGTGGCAAGTTGGCAACTTCAATTTTCAGCATGATGATGAGCCTCTTGGTGCAGCCAATGACTTCCAGCTGGAATTATGGCATCCTTGTTACAAAGAGAGAGAGATTAAGAATTAAGAGAAAGAAGAACAGCAAGCATATCAGAAATGCTATACACACTTACGATGAGTGACCCAAGATAAATGGCCACTGTTGGATTTTTATGTTTTGGGCCAATGGTAAATCTGTGTGTACTTTACATTAAAAAGAAAGAAAAGGGAATTCTTGTGAAAACAGTGTGATTTTGTCAAAACTGTGGGAAATATTAATATTCAGTTATTCAGGCTGAAAATGACCTAAATATACAAATGGATTTAGAGAGCCTTCTATAAAAGGGCAAATATAAAGTAATGAGACTATTTCACCAATTACAGTAGTACTCACATCCAGACCTGAACTTACAAATATGTGTCTCAAAAAAAGGCAGAGAAGAGTTATTTTTATTGGGAATACCCTATTCCACAGACTCTTTGTGGAAGCTGTGTGATGAGGTTCTTAGGCAAGACCCTTGAAGTCCATTACAAAAGTACTGGGGACCCTAACAGGTGTCTTGTGCTTGTTTCTCACTGATAGGTTTCAGCACTTCTGTGATTTATATTCACATACATGAGTAACAACTCATGAATCCTAGATGATAAAGGGGGGGGGTAGGCAGATATTTGGGTATGTGCCCAGAGGATCACCATCGTTGTCAAACTTTACCAAACAAGAATTCTTAGTTACAGTCATTGTGAACTTTTTGTAAAAACGAAAGAGTTCAAATAAGAGTTTCAGGATAATGGAACCGTTCTTCTGTAGGTTCACTGAAGAGTCAGTATCAATAGGGGAGCTTGGTACACACAGTAGGCACTCAATATATGCTTGCTACATAAATGATTGCTTGAGGTAAGGAGACTAGGGAGAGACGCTGGTTATGCTGTGATTTAAACCAGGAGGCTGAGGCTTAGGAAATTAGTTGCTCAGCCACTTGATTAGAACAGAGGGGAGCCCACCAGCTATGCTTCAAGCTTATAGAAAGAATGGGAAGTTTTGACAGTAGCCTTTATTTTCTATCATATTAAAAATGTATGAAAGTAGGTCATAAAAGTAATTGCATAGTACCACATGCAAATTGGAGATCTCAGCTTGGTCCTGTTTTCTTGCTCTGAACTGCCTTTGTATTTTACTTATGATTTTACTCCCTGGAATAATTTCATTTAAAGCATATCCCTGAGTAAAATGAAACTGGGAAAGCTATTGGGGGGGGGGAATCTTTAAATTCCTTTTTGCTTTCCTTAAACTTCAGAGCCATTAGATAAGATAGTTCTGCTCTAAGATTTCAGATTACTTCATGTGAAAAGGTAGTTTCTTACTTTCATTGAAATGTTCACTATTCAAACACAACTTTATAAAGAGCTTAGATAAGAACAGTTGAATTCCGCTGGGAACAGACGTGACTAGATTATAAGGGCCAACATTTGATTCAAAACCAAAAAAATGCTTAATTGAAAACGAAACTAAAAAAAATATTTCAGATGGGTAAAAAAAGGATGCTTTGGATTGTAGATGTACAAGGAGGTTGCCCTGTGACTCAGAACTGAGAGCCAGGAGAAGCCTACCCCCTTCTCAGGTGAATTCCTTGCCTGGAGGCAAGAAAATAATCAGCTGACAACATTCCAGTTGATGCTGAGGGAAGAAAGAGACCCAGGCCAGAAGCGGTGGTCCTGAAATGAGGCACAAGAACGGGGGATGTGGGCCCCAGATTCTCAGTGTTCGGGAGTATTGGGGTAGTTGCGAGATGGCAGGGAGGGCAGGTGGCAGGTGGGTCATGGGGCCCCTACACCAGGCCAGTATGTGCTCTCAGCCCCAGGACTCTTGGCAGTAGCAAGACCAGGTCACTGCTGTGCCCAGTCATTCCCAGGCAGACTGAGGATGACGGATAAAGCCGCGGCTCGGGGTAATCTTCCTAGAGAGGAGAAGAGATCTGAGGACAGAGGAACAGAAGACAAAGGCTGCCTGTCTTTCCTCCATCCCAAGAACTAAAGCAGGAATCACCTCCACCTTATCTCAGAGTTTGGAATGTCTTTCCTAGGAGTCAAAGCTTTTTATTCTGCAGTTAATGTAAAAGCATTTTTTCCAGGAGAGTGCACTCTGTGTGAAGTTCAGTTGAAAATTAAAATCAGATCCTTTTCAACTTTGAAATGGGGGTAGAATAGACCAATTAAGATAGGGGAAGGTGCTGTACAGGAAGGTTATATTACAGGGAGGGGGAAGAGAAGAGAAAGGAGGGGCTGTGGGTTTAGATGATCATGTCATCTGCCTGACCTCTTCAGCTGGGGCCCGCCCTGTAAGTCTTCTGTGTGAGGTGGAGGGGGAGGAGGTGAAGGGTGAGGACTGCGGGGGAGGAGGGTGGTAGCTAAAGTGAGTGGGGAAAAATCACCTATTTTATCCTGCCTTTCAAAGTTTGTTATTTCAGGGGTAGGCGCGAGAGTGGAAGAGGGAACTTGGGATTATGCATAGGTAAATCTTTTTCATCTCTTTTTTAGTTCTCCGGTAGCTGGCACCATTTGGTTTCAAGGCATAAATTCTCAGCATGAGACAGAAGAACGTTTGATAGATGACACATGGTTAGGCAACAACCAGTATCTTAAGCAGAAAAGCTGGGACTTCTGGGTGCCATGAGCATTTCAAGAGGAATGAACAAGCTCCAGAGCCAAACATTTTCAACTTGTAATAGTTTAATTCACATAGCTGGAGCTCGTAGTATATATGAATGAGGAATCAGAAAATCATGGACCCAAAGATCCTTTTTAGATAATTTTCTTCCTAATCACCACCCCACCCTGTGAAATTTTAAAGCCATAGATAAACTGTCTGTTTATGTAATGTATGTATCTGTGCTTTCTATGTAAAAAGAGGAAGTTTTCTTGGCTACCAAGAATGGATTTTTGCCCCCTTAGGGGTGATATCTTCCCTGTTGAGAATATATGTTTTAGATGAAATCTTGGCATTTCACACAATGTTATTTAACAAAAACTAACAATTATAACATATTTTTACCCACTATTCAGTGTCATTTGTGCTTTGAAAAACCTATTTCTCCCCCTCTAGTTGTTGCCAGTTTACAGATCTAATCATAATCACCTCAATAATCAGATAATAGATAACCTAATTATCTATTAGATCTCATAATAGATGAGATTTGGCCATTTGGCCAGATTCTCTGGGTCCTGCAGCATTGAAGAATGGGTTACTGAAATTCCTGGGGACACAGTTGTCTTACTTCTTCCCACCTTTATGCCTTCGGTGGTCACAGTTAGAAACCTTCCCTATATCTGCTTTTATTTTTTTTAAACAGTTTTGTTTAGTCATAATTCACATACCATACAATTCACTCATTTAAGACATACAGTTCAACGGTTTCTCGTTGCTACGTCAAATTTAGAACATTTTCATCACCCCAAAGAGGAAGTCATATACCCAGTAACGGTCATTCCCATTTTCTCTCCAATACCTTTCCTGCTTTTCACCCCTCATCCTAGGCAACCACTAATCTACTCTCTGTCCATAGATTTGCCTATTCTGGACATTTCATATAAATGGAAGCATGCAACACGTGGCCTTTTGTGACTGGCTTTTTTCACTTAGCATAAAGGTTCATCCATGATGTAACATGTATCATTACTTCATTCCTTTTTATGGCTGAATAATATTCCATTATATGGATATACCACATTTTATTTATTCACTCATCAGTTGATGGACATTTGGGTTGCTTCCACTTTTGGGCTATCGTGAATAGTGTTGCAGTGAACATTCATTGTGTGGACATATGTTTTCACTTCTCTTGGGGATATATTTCCTTTTTCCTTTGGTAACAGAGCTTGTGAGTTTTGCAGGGCACCTGGCACCTTGCTGAAGACTGTATACCCTAGCCTTCCTTGAAGCTGCAAGTGGCCATATGATTAGCTTTGAGCAATGAGATATGAGTGAATGTGATGTGTTGAACTTCTAAGCCATGCCCTAGGAAGAAAGGATGTGACCTTCATTCTCCTTGTACTTTTCCTGCTGGCTGGAATGCAGATGTGGTGGCAGGGAATGGAACAATTGTCTTAGATCATGAGATAGAAGCCTTATGATCTACATTTCTTGCTTCATGGAATAAACATTAAGTAGAACGTCCCTATAAAGAGAATTTTCTTTAAGATTTTATTTATTTATTTGACAGAGAGAGAGCACAAGTAGGCAGAGCAGCAGGCAGAGGGAGAGGGAGAAGCAGGTTCTCTGCTGCACAGAGAGCCCAATGCGGGGCTCGATCCCAGGACCCTGGGACCATAACTTGAGCCGAAGGCAGATGCTTAACCGACTGAGCCACCCAGGCGCCCCTAAAGGAGAATTTTCTATGGTGAATTCTCTTTCCAGTTAAATAAGAGCAGAAAATGATTTTCTTACATACTAAATACATTTTTTTTTTTGCTGTAAGTGATAGTTTTGTTTTGGTTATTTCATTATTTTACTATAGTTATTTGTTCAGAAATCTCTCTTCATTACGACTGGTGAGCTTCAGATCAAGGGTTATATTTAATTTATCTATTTGTCTCTGGTGTCTAGTATAGTGCCTTAAACATATTAAAGTGCTTTTTTAAAAAAATATTTATTTATTTATTTGAGAGAGAGAGAGTGAGCAAGAGAGAGAGCATGAGCTGGAGGACGGACAGAGGGAGAGGCAGAGGGAGAAGCAGACTCCCCACTGAGCAGGGGGCCTGGCATGGGGCTCGATCCCAGGACCCTGAGATCATGACCTGAGCTGAAGGCAGATGCTTAACTGACTGAGCCACCCAGGTGCCCCTTAAAGTGCTTTATAAATATTTGTTTATATACACAAATAAGACAGTGAAACATAGCCTGCCCCGTTGCCATGTTGGATACTGTACTATGTATTCTGGGAATTCCAGATCCTACCTAATTTTCTAGTTTTCTCTCACTGGAGCAGCATTTTGTAGATTTCTCTGTCAGCACTCATCTCATTGCTCAGCACTTGGGATTCAGAAATAAGCAGAATATTACACTGTGTGTTAACTAATTTGAATTTAAATAAAAATTTGAAGAAGTACCACTTGAAGAAATGAAAGTAAGAATTATAGACATTGATTCAATGAATGCTGTTTATTACTTTCCAATTTAGTACACTTATGTATTAAGTATTTCTTATTTAGTAACATGAATTACCCCAAAATGACAAATTTCAATATTTTGATGTTATTTAGTTTATCATACAAAATAGTTCCTCGCTGTTTGATGATGAACTTAAATATATATGTGTGTGCTTATGATATCTCTAATAGAGAACACTTGTACATGTGTAGAGAATTTCTGGAAGGATACACAAAAAATTGCTAACTGTGATTATCTCTGGAAATTAGTGGCCAAAATTTCTAGAGCTAGAAAACTTTTACTTTTCATTTTATCTATTTCTTTGAACTCTTTCTGTGAGTATTGCTATTTTTTATTATAAAAAATTAGTTTAAATTGAAAACATCAATATATAATAAAGTGCCTTACTAAAAAATTTAGTTACAAAAGTCTATGTGTTTAATTTAATCCTTAAATTTTTTTGAAGTCTTGATAGAGTAGAAAATGTTTCCTTGAAAACAATATTGAGAAAATTTACAGAAAGAAATTATTCAAATTTCTGTACTCTAGAAAGTTTATATACAAATTATATTTAATGAGTACTTTTTTTGACATAATATTCTCTTAGTAAAGCTACAAAACTGCCACTTTTCATGAGGTGACCCATAATAACACTGGTTTGCTCATCTAACTTTCAACATACTCAATTAAGTGAAAAATCGCTTGGGGCAGGTGCATTTGGCAACATTCTGGTATATACAGAAAGAAATCTGTCTACTAAAAAATGTTTCGTCATTTTTATTCAATTCTTGGATTTATAGTTCATGGCAGGTTTATAAGTTAGCTGTTGCTGTGTAACAAATCACTCTAAGATTCAGTAGCTTAAAACCATTATTTATTCTTGCTTATATGTCTGCACATCAGCTGTGCTTCAGTTGATTGAGTCTGGGCTCAGTGGGGAGGCTTCAAAGTGAGGTGGCTAAGGGCAGTTCTGTTTTTCATAGAAGGCTGGAGGTTCGACTGGGGTACCTCTGCCTCTCATATCTCTTAGTTTCCTGAGACAGCAAGCTACCCAGGATAAGTTTTCATCATGAGGATGATACAAGAGAGTGGACAGAAGTACTTAAAGCCTAGTCTCAGAACTGGCATACTGTCACTTCCTTCCAAAAAGCAAATTACATAGTCAAGCCAAAAAATCAAGAGGCAGGAAAGGACACTCTGCCCATGATGAGCATAGCATGGCAGTAGTATGAAGGAGTGAAGAATTAGAGCCAGCAAGTCAATCTGCCACACCAGATTAGATCATGGAAAAATTGGGGGGAAACTAGGATAGAGATTACAATGGTCTGAGCTGTGTGGGTTCAATAAGAGGTTAAAAATAGGAAACAGGAGAAACCTGAGTGGCTCGGTTGGTTAAGCATCTGCCTTCGGCTCAGGTCATGACCCCAGGGTCCTGGGATCGAGTCCCTCATCGGGCTCCTTGCTCAGCTGGGAGCCTGCTTCTCCCTCTGCCTGCCGCTCCCCCTGCTTATGCTCTC
This sequence comes from Mirounga leonina, assembly GCF_011800145.1. Taxonomy (NCBI): domain Eukaryota; kingdom Metazoa; phylum Chordata; class Mammalia; order Carnivora; family Phocidae; genus Mirounga; species Mirounga leonina. The sequence goes on along the minus strand of NW_023270807.1, from coordinate 65,862,059 downwards.
TCTCTCTCTGACAAATAAATAAATAAAATCTTTAAAAATATATAAAAATAGGAAACAGGATCTGTCGGGTAATCTGTCATTTGTGAGAGGAGTGCTAAATCTTCTAGCCAAAAGGGTAGAGAGAATTACAGCTGAGGGACAGCAGAGGGTTAACATGCCATGGGTCCAGCGAGGGAAAAAGCAGTGGAGTAGAAGTAAAGGTAAAGAACAAGGCAAATAAGAGTATAGTAAGAATGTCTAGGTGGAGGATTTCTGTACTGAAGACTTATTTTAGTCACCTAAAAGCAGGTCAATAATTGTTAGCCAATGAGCTTGTATGTTTCCAAATTATGAAATACCTGAGACAGTAAAGTCTAAGAGAATGAAGCATTTCTGCACTGGGTTCAGGTTTGGTCAATGTATTATAGATACTCTGAGATTTTGGTATCTTAAATCACATCTAATTATAGTATTTCGGGCAAAGAAGCCATAATCACCATTTAAAAAAATAGTCCTCTTTCATTTAACTTCATGTTTTTCATCCAAACTGGTGCTTTAATCAAAGTGATGAATATAACTCCACCTAATATGTCTGAGTAATATGACGGAGTAAATTAAAAATGTGTTAAGTATATGAATGTTCCACATGATGTGTTACATACTGGGTACTTAAGAAAAACTAATTCATAATTTTTTCCTCCTGTTGATGTGAATTTAGATGAGGTATCTCTTCTATTTCTTGAGTAGAACCACACACAGTTGCCTTTTCTTTAGCTGTACTATTTTAAATTATATTCCATTTCTAAGGAAACAGCTATTGTCTTTAAGTCAGACCTCATGCATTGTGGCCATTAGAATGGAGGCAAATTACCTCATTAGTAGACCGCCCCTCTCCCTAAGGGAACTGATCCCGACGCTTATATTTTTGACGTATTCTGAGAAAACCTCTTAAGATCACTGGACAGTCTTGTTTCGTTGCTGCTATGGTTTAAATCTTTGTCAAAAATTAATTTGGTATGCCTGTACATGTTTGAACATGTGATTCTCTGGTCTGCATTTAGCAGATGATTTCTCTGCTTGCTTTTTACCCAGAAGCTTTTAGCTCTAATGCTTTTTGTGAAAGAAGAAGTTTTATTGAATGTGTGCAGTTAGCTGTGTGTTAAAACAGGAGAAAACTTGATAAGAATAAGAAAATTGGCCTTAGAATCATTTTGTCAATCCAACACTTTTGCTTCATTATAGTTTTCTTGTTATTGATTTCCATCCTTTTTCTTTATAGGCTAGGGAGTGATGATACCCAATTTGAGGTTAGCATGGCCAACAATGGATGTGAGGTACATCGTTTTGATCCTAGTGTGAAGTCGGCTCATATTCTGGAGAGTCAGCGCCTCTGGTATCACCGCTTGTCTATCGACTGGCGGGACCCGCATCCAGCTGTGGCTGCCCAAAAACCGCATAGCAACACCAGAAAACTGGGCACCATTTTGAATGAATTTGGGCATCACAAGGTGAGAGTTTTAATTTGATTTCATAATGAAATAAAGCGAACAAGCTCATCAACTTAAAAAAAAATGCAAACCGAGAATTGGATAGTTGAGGATCCAGTTTCAACCTTACTGATGATAACCCATCATTATTTATAGAGTCAGCTCTGTAGACATAAAGTTTTGGCAGGAATCAAGATCTTTAAGTTGATTTGTAGATTGCAGTTGCTGTTGAGTAGTGCTAGGGTTTTGGCCAAGACTGGGCAAGGAAGTAAGAAACCTACTTCTGGCATGGCCTCAAGAGTCCCATTTTCGTTTGGCAATTGATTTTAAATGTTCAGACAGAGTGAACTACTTATGTCAGTCTCAAATACAAAGTAATCGGGGCCAGGTTTTTGTTTGATAAGAGATTGCCCATGAATTGTGTTTCTCACTGTTGTAGCAACTACTTTGAGTCTCCAGGCTCTTGAAGGCCAGAACATATGTATATCTTTGATTAAAACGAACTTTGTAAAATTGAATGGACATGTGTGTTGCAACTGATATAATTATGTCAAAAGATGACAAATCTCTACAAGTATCTTATTGTGAATAGATAGCAAAAAGAAACCCAATCTCTAATCCGTGTTCCTTGAAAGCAATTTTTAGTGTAGACCCAAGCCAATTGCATTCTGTAGGCAAATACTAGATAATTCTCCTGAGTGTACTTGGCTTGTGTTTGTTTGCCAACCCCTCCTGGGCTTGGCCTATTTTGCCTTGCTGTTCTCAGTCAGAGATGGCATGTGATTTAGAACATGCCAAAATGGGTGTTTCTGAAAAACAGTGTATATGGAATTCAATTTTAAACTTGAGTTGGCTGCCTGATCTTTAATAAAAGGGCTTTTCCTCTGCTTTGTTCTTTTTCTTCTCCTCTTCCTCCTGTTCCTCTTCCTCCTCCTTCTCCTTTTTTTTTTTTTAAACTCCTTTTAATTGGACTGCAGGAGCTTCTTCAAGAACCACTTCAAAGAATTTGCTGCTCTGGGGCGCCTGGGTGGCTCAGTCGTTAGGCATATGTCTTTGGCTCCGGCCATGGTCCTAGGGTTCTGGGATAGAGCCCCGCATCGGGCTCCCTGCTCTGTGGGGTGCCTGCTTCTCCCTCTCCCACTCCCCCTGCTTGTGTTCCCTCTCTCTCTCTGTCAAATAAATAAATAAAATCTTAAAAAAAAAAAAAAAAGAATTTGCTGCTCTTCTAACATGTGATTAATTATTGATTTGTATTTTGCTCTGCCATTGACAGTAACTAGCATTTAATAACTGGGAGCCTTAATGAAACACATATAGGATTTGGAGAGTAAAATCTCCAAACAGAAACTGAGATGGGAACATTTTTCAGAAATTTATTTTATTTTTGCCATTTGTTACCTTCAGAGACCTGTTTAAAAAAAAAACGGTTGAAAATTACAGGCTTGATTCTCTAATATGTCAACTCTTGATTATTCAAAGAGCTAGCTACAGATTCTTTGTGTTCATTTGGGACTCTTGTTGCCCCACGTTCATGCTCTTCACACCCTAGCTCTATCTACCCTCACTCTTCAAAGAATAGACTTTGTAGAGACAGCTTTTTTTGATAATATCTCAGCAAAAGATTTGGTAAATGTGAGGATAAAATAGGGCTTTGAAAAATGACCTGTGGATATAATTTATCCAAGCCACATTTCCTATGGAAAATGCATTTTCAGATAACCAGGTATGCACCTGAATTGTGTTTGTTCAACTCCATAGGAGTTGCAGTGGGCAAACCTTTATGCTGAGGATGAACCATGAGATCTTTCATGCTGCCCCTGAGACAGCAGAAATATTTACAGTAGTACCTAAAAAGGATAAATGTTCTAAAGGATCTTTTTATATTCCTAAGGCTACTTATTTTTATTAAAAACATTAGTAATGACATCTAAAAATGGTTGAGATGGTAAATTTTATGTCATGTGTATTTTACCACAATAAAAAAAAATAAACATGAAAGTGATCTGGGTCAGAATTGCCAGGTATATATTTGCTGCTTTAAAAAATCCTTATTGAAGAATTTAAAAGAGACTGATAATTTTTCATAGTTTTTTTTTTTTTTTTTTTTTTTTTTTTTTTGCGAATGCTTTAAAACAAAACAAGGAAAATGAAACCCATCAGTGAATGATTGCTTCCATTAGGAACATGCCTCTAGAAGCTATGTGGTGCCAGATAAAAGGAAACTTCCATTCTGGCCTGCAGCAAGCAAGGTCTGTTTTCATTTTTCTGCATGTGTACAGACACTGGTAAATAGGATGTGGCTCTGGCAGGGCAAGCAAGTAGAACACGAACATACACGCACACACACACACGTCTGTGCTTGAGTCTTGCCTTCTTCACTCATTTCTTCTGCTAGTGACTTTAGAAACCAGGGGGATTTTTGTTGTTTTATTTTCACCTCATGACATTAAACTGTTTCATATAGTTGGGTGCTGTTTTCCATGTGAAGCTGTGATTTTTCTTCTTCTTTTTATCCATCCCTAGATTCCAGCCACTCAGGCCAAAAGGAAAGGCAAACTCTGAGATGGTGACAGAAAGATGCATAGGGCTTCTATTCTGCTTTTAGAACTCTTTGGTAATTTTAATTTCCAACTGTAAATCAAAAACATTTCTAAAGCACCTGGTGAGAGCAACTGCATCAGCAAAAGCAGGAGAATCAGAAGCCAGTCTGTCAGGGAGTAAGATCACCTGGATCCAGCATTAGTAATGATGAACTGTCTTCTTGCTCATGTGCTTGTTGCTGTAAACGATGCATAAGAATTTTTCCAGGATGGTACTAGAAATAGTGAGTCTGAAATTTCTGCTCATATTAATCATAATGTATGTTTTTTTTTTCTTTCTCTAAAGCCTTTATTACACAGAGTATCCTAAATGGTCCAGGCTCAAAAACTTAATGAGAAGTTTTTACTTTCGGTCTTTACCATGCTGTTGATAGTAGGAGTAACAGGACTGCCTTAGAGTTTACCTCTGGAAGCTCAGTGACTTAGGTTTGAAGCACCCATTCCCTCCTTAGTTTTTGGCACTAGGAGGGAGAGTCATTTAACTGCTCTGGTGCTCTGATTGCTGGTGTAATGGGGACCATGATACTCCCTAAATGGATTGCTTTTGAGAATTAGATCAGAGAACACAGTGTGATTTAAAAATGATTTTAGGGGTGCCTGGGTGGCTCAGTCGTTAAGCATCTGCCTTCGGCTCGGGTCATGATCCCAGGATTCTGGGATCGAGCCCCCCATTGGGCTCCCTGCTCAGTGGGAAGCCTGCTTCTCCCCCTCTTACTCCTCCTGCTTGTGTTCCCTCTCTCTCTGTGTCTCTCTGTCAAATAAATAAATAAAATCTTAAAAAAAAAATGATTTTAAATTCAAAGACTTTTAATTAACCATTTCAGGAAGTCTTTACAAAATTTTATAGAAAACATTTTCTGTTTTCTCTCTTTCTTCGTTTTCAGGGAAAATATATCAGATTTCCCTGGAAATTGATAACCGCACCTAATTCCACTCAAGAGTTTTTAATGAAAGCTTTGTGCGAAACTAAGGGCAACTGGTTCTTCAGACAGGGTCGTAGAGAATGGTTATTGTTTGCTGCCCTGGGGCACTGAACAGCTTTGCTGGCGATTGTGTAGAAAGTAAACACTGTGTTGTAGAGAAATTAAATAAGCGGCTGAGAATTAATACAGAGCAGAAGTGGGGGGCGGGGCCTCGGGCTGCGGGTCGGCGGACCGGGTGGAGCAGGACTCGCGCAGCTCAGCGCCGGGGGTGAGTCCTCCCCGGCTGGGGACGCTGCCCGGGGCGGGGTGTCCGCCTGGACCCTCACTGGAGGGGCGGGGCCTGAGTCCCTGGGCCCGGAACCCGCCCGGGATCACCAGACCTCAGGTCTGCTGTGTGGTCCCCGGTGTGCTGGAGAGAAGGAGCGCTTTGAAATTGAACTACAAGAAGATTCCCTTTTCTTTTGCTTATCAAATGGGCAAATATAAACAAGATGTTGATACCGCCCTAGAGTGAACACCATGCTTTGCTGGTGGAAATGGAAAATGATAGACTCAGGAAGAAAATTTCACCGCATGTATAGATTATGTCACTCTTCATTCCTGGAAATTTTCTTTGCCTTAAATTCTGTTTTGTTTGCTATTAGTTCTGCTCTACTAGTTTTTGTTTTGCTTTGTTTTGAGGGGTTTTTTTGATAAATATTTATGTGAAATGTCATTCTAGATTCCTTTATTTTCATTATTATTATTATTATTTTAAAATATAGTTTAATTTATGTCCTTTGTGTTCTTCTCTTACAGTTTTCTCTTTTCGGTTTGTGTTTGGCATAGGGGGGTACATCTTCCTTTTATACTTTTCTTTAAGTCAACTTTAAACTGATTCACCTTTCTTAGAATTATCTGGAGAAATAATACCAATGGACTCATGAGTAAACTGGCTTAATTATGTTTTCTAATACATATTAAAAATACCTAACAAACAAAAGATTTTGAAATGCTTATTTGTATGACCTAAACCATCTTTCATGCCAGTGTGGCTCATATTTAATGTATATATGAATCACCTGGGGAATCTAATTAAAATGCAGATGTTGATTCTGAAGTTCTGGGGTAGAACCTGAGATTCTGCACTCCTAGCAAGCTCTCAAGCTCTGCTGAGGCTGCTAGTTGGGGAGCCATACCTTGAGTAGAAAGGCCTGTACCATAGTCTGAGAAACACAGGAACAGAGGATATGTACTAGTAATTTGTGTCCCCCCGCCCCCCCCAGAGGCCCAGCGCTGGACCACTTTATGTTCTTTTCTTTTCTTTTCTGTTCTTTTCTTTTATTTCAGTAAGAGAGGGAAAGCACAGAGAGAGGGCAGAGGAAGAGGGAGAGAGAGAAAAACCCAAGCCGACTCCACGCTGAGCGTGGAGCCAGGAGTAGGGCTCCATCCCAGGACACTGTGATCAGACCCCAGCCAAAATCAAGAGTCTGCTGCTCAACTGACTGGGCCACCCAGGTGCTCCTGGACCACCTTGTGTTCTAATGTCCTCCACCCTCAGCCTGAGTCCCTGCTAAGGGTGGTATGAGGCACAGATGATGTGCTATGCTCCAGACCGTTTTTCCATTCTCGTGCCAACATGTACCAGATTCCTGTTTCGAACTTGCTGGTTTCTTGGAACAAATTTCTTTCTCAGGAGGGAAGCTCCTTTATAAAAATGTCTCCTAGTGGTCTCCCATACCAGTTCAAGGCCCAGACATGCCCAAGTCCTAGGTGACTAATGGTTTACCCTCCAGCTAAATCTCTGTGTCTCAGACGTATGTTCCTAACTGAGGGGTATATGGCTTAAGAGCAGGGACTCCATTGTGTGGACTCCCATCCCAACTACCTAGTGAAGTGCTCAGGAAATATGTAGGATACTTGACCTGACTTTATACCCAGTATCTTCCTAAATAAACGTGCAGGGTATCGAAGTTTGAATGCTTTATCTTTTCACATAGCCCCACCGCAGAATTAATAAGGGGCAGCTAGAGCATCCAGAGGCCTTAGCCACTGATGTTCAGAATATTTGGGTGGAAAACACCATGGCAACAAGATATGTTATGGTAAAGGTAGAAATCCAGGTGACTCTTTTAAGGCCCAGTGCAATCTTCTGCTTAGACTTGTTTATATTACTTTTTCAAAGAGAGGTGTGTATCTTTCTGTGTATTTGAAGGCAACTTCGTCTTGCAAAAATACTATTTAATCATGACAAGGCTGTTTCTGTGAAATAAACCAGTAGCAATTTAGGAGTAATGAGTCAGCTACGCTCCTGAGTTGCAATTTGAAATGCAGAGACATTTTTCTGTCTCTGTCAATCTATAGTGGACCCAAAGGACAAACCATCTTGAGAACGTGGGTCTAGAACTTCTGCACTCAACATGTAGAAAATGAGTTTTGGCTTTCTACCCTTTTTCACTTACCTATAATGGTGAGATTTGCTGTGAAGCAAATTTCTGGGTTCTTAGTGATTTTTCGAAACATTCAGTATTTAGCTAGCATGTAGATTATAAAGCCTGTTTGAAGAATGAGCTAGGTGCATCTGGATCTAGTGGTGGTTTGTGTTTTCCTTGGGCAGAAGCCATGACTGGCGAAGTTGTGTCTGAAAGGTGCTCTGGAATCCAGAGACCCACTCCCACCTGCATAACCTAGTGATTCTCAGATTGCATTGTTAAACTTGGTAACACCAGAAAACAAACCAAAAATAACAGCACAAGTAAAGAATCCCATCACCTAAGGACCTTGATTAAAACTTCGAACCCAGAACCAACCTTAGAGAGATTCTCACTTAGCTGGTCTGGCATGGAGCCCAGGGAGCTGCCCCTTTGCTCCCTCAGGATTCCTTTGGCTCTCCTTCCTAGCTCTAACCCAGGTAATAGGAAGATCACCCTGTGAAGAGCCTCAGCATGTAGAGAGGCCTCTAGTGACTCAGCCTTCCATTTGCAAATCCCCCCTCCCCTCCTGTGCATAAAACCCTTTAAACAAGAATGGGGTTGAGAGTCTGTGTGCTTCTGCAGCCTCCTCTGTCTCTTCACCGACTTCCTTCGTCCTCAGTGCCTCAGTGTTCCCTATGAGAAGGTGTGGGATATGAACCGCTACCATCTGAGGAGGGTTGTGCAGGCAAACATTTTCATGTTGGTGAGAGAAATGAATGAAGAATTTTAAGGAGACCAGAATTATGATTTTATGTAAAACAAAGCATTTTGATTGAGTGTCACGTCTTTTGAGATTTTCAAAGGCACCCGGAATTATTACAAAAGGGGAGGATTTCACTCAGAGAGGAAACAAGCCTCTAGGGAGCTGGCATTTGGTTTTCTTCACTGCTGTGTACCAGGGGTGGGTATATTTGTCTGAGGATTTTGCCATTTTGACAAAGTTTTGGGAAGGAGAGCCAAAGGAATCCTGAGGGAACAGAGGGGCTCTAAGCTTCAGGGGCCCATAAAGGTTTCCCTCTGTGTGACTTCCTTTCATGCAGGAGGCTGTGGTTCAGTAGAAGAATGTTCTGTTCAGTGTTGCACAGCCCAGTTTCACCAGGTCTGCCAGTTCCTCTATATGTGTTTAAAAATGCTTAATGGCTTTTGACAGTAAGAGGCCCCAGAACTTGCTCTCTGAGGGAGTGTATTCCTGAGCAAACCCTGTGAGGTCACACCCCGGCCAACCATTTCTGCCCTGGGAGCTCAGCCATGCTGGTGCTCAGAGGTGCCATGCATAACCAACCACCCATGAAACAGGCTCCAGGTTCTTGGGGAAAATGTGGGCATAGATTTATTTGGAGGTAAAACCTGATTTATCTTCCAGCCAGTTGAGGAAGGTTTCACTTGCCACTTTTTAGTTTAAAACATAAGGACCTTATAAAAACACTAATTTCCTAGCATGGAGTGGCATTCAACAGTTTTGCAATTAAAATGATACTGAAAGATTTCTTGTAAGAACTTCTCTTTAAAATCAGCACGCCATTAGAAGGAATTATGTAAAGCAGTCTCTCTGTTCCAATCTTTATTTTAAGATTTAATTTATTCCAGATTCTGCAGGAAAAAACCATCCATGTGACAAGCCTGCTAACAGATGTCAATTTAGTTTTATAGCACATGCCTGTATTTCAGAGTCAGAAAATGGAGATTATTCTTTTTGCCTGCTGTTTATTACATGACACAGCTTCATAACACTATGCCCTGGAGGACAGCTGATTAATAACTAATGGGCAAGCAACTTATCACCTGTTTTCATCTTCGGCAGTGTTGATTGTAAGCTCTATTTCACATTATCCTTTTGGATTAAAAGAGGTGCTGGAAAGAGCAAAGGTGACAAAAAATGGATTTTTCTCTTTTAATTTCATCTAGGTCAGAAGACAGATTATACTATAATAAAGAGAAATAAGAGAAAAAATAAAAATTATTTAACCAGAAAAAACTAAATCTCTATTAAAATTTTTTGTGGCATAGATGGATAAGATAAAGTAATTCTGTATGGTAAATATTATATCAGAATCAACCATAACAAGAACTCTTCCTTTCTTCATATTCAAAGGGTCCATTTCTCTGTGTTCACATGGTGTAGTAATTATTGTTTTATATGTTGCTCTTCTGTTCATATTTCCATCTGTCTGCCCATTCATCCATTCATCCCTTCCTCCATTCATCTATCCATTCAATAAATATTTGTTAAATATCTTCCATATGCAAGTACCTGTGCTTAAATAATGAAGCTACAGGGAAAAAAGTCTCTTTCTTTTTTTAAAGATTTTATTTATTTATTTATTTGAGAGAGAGAGAGAAAGAAAGAGAGAGCTCATGCGCCTGAGCACGTGCATGGGGGTGAGGGGGTGGGAGGGGTAGAGGGGGAGGGAGAAGGAAAGGGAGAGAAGGAGAGAATCCCAAGCAGACTCTGTGCTGAGCATGGAGCCCTATGCAGGGCTGGATCCCATGACCATGAGATCATGACCCGAGCAGAAACCAAGAGTCATCTGTTTAACTGATTGAGCCACCCAGGTGCCCCAAATCTCTTTTTAATTAGGAAATTTTAAAAAATGTGGTAAAATATACGTAATGTAAAATTTACCATCTTAACTTTTTTTTTTTTTTTTTTTTTTGCGGATAAATACAGGTTTAACGATCCATTGTTCTTCACACAGATGGCCGCAGAGACTTTATAATCCCAGGATATACAACCATGCAACACAGGCCAATCAGCCAATTCTAAAATAAACTTGGCTTTTTACAAGTATCCTGTAAACATTGCAGCCCTCCTTCCATCCAAAATGACCCTCATCTCACATGAAATGTTATTATAGGGGAACCAGAAACCTAGCTTTGTGGCCAAGAGTAAAAACCAAAGGAAACATAGTAATTCAGTGGTTAGTTGGTGAAAGCAGGGTATCTGGTGCCCTTCTCTGCACTGCTTTGCTCTTCCTACTCTTGCTTTTTTTGTCCCTCTTCTTCAGCCCATCCCCGTTAGCTCTCAGTAGGTTTGAGTAAGCCATCTGAAGCTCGTTCACTTCTTTGGAGCTCACCACGGTGCTGATCTTTTTCCCATCAGTAGCTCTGAACAGACAATTGTTGTCTAAGGGCTCAAAGCCCTCTACAGAACCTTTCCTTGGAATGGGTTTAGTTCGACCATCATACTTCTTCAGGGTGATGAACACGCTGCTGGATAACGGGCACTTCTGGGAGAGTCTGGTCAGCTCCGTCAAGAAGTGCTCGGTCTCCAGCAGCACCATTGCAGGGCTGCTAGCTCCCCTGCCCAGTTTAACTGTTTTTAAGGGTATAGTAATGCTAAGTACAGATCTCCCTCAACTTAAGATGGGGTATGTCCCGATAAACCTATTGTAAACTGAAACTATCGTAAGTTGAACGTGCATTTAACACACCTAACCCACTGGACGTCATAGTTTAGCCTAGCCTACCTAAAAGGTGCTCAGGACACTTAATTAACCTACAGTTGGGCAAAATCATCTAACACAAAACCTATTTTATAATAAAGTGTTGAATATGACATGTAATTTATTGAATACTAAAGTGAAAAACAGTCGTTGAATGGGTACAGACTGTTTGTAAGTGTATGGGTTGTTGACCCTTGTGATCATGTGGCTGACTGGGAGCTGGACAGAGGATCATACTCCATATCACTAGCCTGGGAAAAGATCAAAATTAGAATATGAAGTATGGTTTCTACTGAATACATATTGTTTTTGCACCATTGTAAAATTGAAAAATCATAAGTTGAACCATTATAAGTTGGGAACCATCTGTATATCCACATTGTTGTGCATCCAACCTCTAGAACATTTTCATCTTGCAAAACTGAAAGTCTCTTCCCATTAAACACTAATTCCCCCCTTCTGCAGCCCTTGGCAACCATCATTCTATTTTCTGTTTCAATGATCTTGATTATTCTAGGTACCTCACATAAGTGAAAGCATACAGAATCTGTCTTTTGTGACTCGCTTATTGCACTAAGCATAATGTCCTCAAGGTTCATCCATGTTGTAGCATGTGACAGGTTTTCCTTGTTTTTGTTTTTGTTTTTTTAAGGCTGAATAGTATTCCCTTGCATGTATATACTACATTTTGTTTATCTGTCAGTGGACCATGGGGTTGTTTCTGCCTCTTGCCTATTGTGAGTAATGCTGCTATGAGTATGGATGTGCAAGTATCTTTTTAAGGCCCTGCTCTCAGTTCTTTTGGATACATACCCAGAAATGGAATTGCTGCATCCTATGGGAATCTATTTTTAATTTTTTTGAGAAACTGCCTTACAGTTTTTCAGAGTGGCTGTACCATTTTACATTCCCATAACCAAGTCTCTTAAGATTTAGCATGTAGCTAAAATACCAGACATGTGATCCTGTAATGAGTCCTACGAAGAAGTGTGATGTGCTACGGGAGTGTTTAATAGAGAAATCCAATCTCATATGCCATTTATTTTTGTATTCCTGATGCCTAGTCCATGGCAGGGACTTGATAACAGGTAGGTGGGTAAATGCACCATTCAGACCCTTGGTGATTGGACCCCTTTCCTTTATTTCTTTCCTGATATTCAGCTTCCCTCTGTTCCGCAGGAATGGCACTGGAGGGCCGAGAAAAGCTAGATGACTAGCTTTCCCTTGGTTGCCTCTATTGATCTCTGGTGAGAGTATGCAAAGTATTTTCCAATAGTGTTCTTTTTCTTAATCTGTATCTCATCTAATATTCAAAGATGTTGAGATATTTCCACCAGATATGTTCCTGCCTTTTCTTTGGGGGAGAAAAGAGAAAGCTGCCTGCAGGTATAAGATGAAAGTGTAGTGGAGTTAGAGAGGGGTGGGGTATTCAGGGAGAAAATATTCTTTCTATTCTTAGAACACTGCTTCTAGTCCCTAAAGAGTTTTGTTCTATAAAGATAGCAAAAGGGCCTCTTGCTCATTTTCTCATTTGGCTTAAATCAGTAGCATTTTGCTCAATTCCATGCTATTTATAGATATCTTAAATTGTAATTTAATTCTTGGGATTTTTAAAGGGAATTTGAGATATTCAAAATGTATAGGCATTATATTTGGAGACTTTTAACTTCTTGCTTCTGGTTTTATAAAAGGAGTTTGTGTATCTGATCCCCAAACCAATGAAAGACATAGTTATTATTCTATCCAGTTTTTTTATTTTGCTGGCAATTGAGGCAAAAAAAAAGGTCACAAAAATATTTGGCACAGCTCTTTCCTTGGAAATTTGTATTGATTTTGCTGTTTGCCACAGCATTATTATGATGATAAACTGCAGAGATCCAGTTATCTGTCTGAAATGAGTCCTGAAGGTTTCTCACAGTTGTTCCGATCATGGTATTGGCACAGGAAAACAATACTGGTGACATTTTCAGAATGCTGTTTTGGAGGCAGGTGGCAGGTACTGGGGCCATGTTGTACAGTGGAAGGGTCACTGGCTTTAAGCCAAAAAGACCCTGGCACCAGCTCTATCTCCTGTTAGTTGTGTGAATAGCACAGGTGAATTAAGCCTTCTGAGCCATGTTTTATTTTTCTGTAAAATGGGAATGATAATACCTTCTATGCAAGACCGTTGGGATTAAAGACAAAAAGTTGGTAAAGAACCTAGCACAGTGCCTGGTCAGTTGCTCCCCAGATGGGAGCTGTTTTTAAATAGTTACTAAGTTGGATTGATATTAATTGTTTTAGGCAGTATTTAAATACCTGGAATGGAGTATTATGGTATGGACCATTTGGTATATTTTCTTGTTCTTCTGCTTTCTATTGATCTCTGGTGAGAGTATGGAAACTATTTCCCAGTAATGTTCTTGGAATGGAGAATCTCCAATAGGTCAGCCCTTTACTTCAGAAAATGTTAAAGAGAATCAGTATTCTGGAATGGATTTTGGAAGTGCTTAGAACACAGCAGTATGAATCTGATGTCCAGACACCACTGCAGTGTCCTTAGGATCAATCTTTCTGCAGTGATAGTCATAAATGTAATTGATCTGCATTTCAAATAGTCCACCTGATTCATGATATTGGTAAAAATCTTGTAGTTCAGTCATCTTCCCCATGTCCATCTCTTGGGCATAGTACTTAAAGTCCCATAGGCTTATTGAATATATTGTTGGGAAATCATTTGGGTGGTGAGTACTGATGTCTTTGAAAGTATTTTATGTAGCAATGATTCTTTCAGTACATTTGCCTTATGACATTGTATTTTCTCTAGGTTGACCTCTCTGTCTCTGAAACCCCCTGTTAGATCATTTTGTCTTTTTGGAGATCTATCAAGTATAATACCAACAGTTGACTGAACTGCTCAGGAATATTCTGGATAACTAAATTTTCTTACTAAATGAAAAGAGGTGCTGTTGCTCACCTCTGTCTTTATTGTTTACCTCTGTCTTTATTGTTCCTCTCCTGTGCTTCCTACTCTATTTAAACTATAAACACCGCAGCTGATGTGCAAGATCTCAGTGCAGTTTTCCAACTTCTTCCTTTACTACCACTTTTCCACAGGTATTCTGTGCTCTAACCTAATGAGACAAAACACTTCCAAGTTGCCTAAAATTTCTCACCCCATGGAGCTTCAATCACAATTCCTTTTATCACTAATATTATCTCTGTTTCTGAGCAAATCAAAATCCCACCTGTCTTTCAAGTCCTAGTCCAACTACTATCTCATCCACAAAGCTGTTCTTAAAACCATTTAATATTTTAAAGTTATATGAATGATATTTCTCCACTGTAGAGAATTTAGATAATAGAGAGCACAGAAAGGAAAAGGATGACAATTAAAGTCACATGTAATTCTACCACAAAGATAACTACTATTAATATATATAGTCTTTCCTGGGATGCCTGGGTGGCTCAGTTGGTTCAGTGCCTGCCTTAGGCTCAGGTCATGATCCCAGGGTCTTGGGATTGAGTCTTGCATTGGGCTCCTTGCTCAGCGGGGAGCCTGCTTCTCCCTCTGCCTGCAGCTCCCCCTGCTTGTGCTTGCTCACTCTCTCTCTCTGACAAATAAATAAATAATATCTTAAAAAATATATGTAGTCTTTGTTTCAGACTTTTTCTCACTATGGTAAATATATTTTCACAAAATTAAGATGGGGTCATACTGTATATGCTATTATTTCCTTTTTGTTATGGACTTTTTTAGAACAGTTTTAGGTTCACAGCAGAATTGAGGGGAAGGTACAGAGATTTCCCAAATACCCCTGCCCCCCATATGCACAACCTCTCCCATTATCAACACCCCCTACCAGAGTGGTACAGTTGTTATAATTGATGAGCCTACACTGACACATTGTAATCACCCAAAGTCCATAGTTTATGTTATCGTTCACTCTTGGTGTTGTACATGGTTTGGATAAATGTATAAGGACATATATCCATTATCATGGTATCATGCAGAATATTTTCACTGCCCTAAAAATCCTCTGTCTCTGCCTATTCACCTCCTCCTCCCACTGCCCCAAAATGCTGGCAACCATTGATCTTTTTACTGTCTCCATAGTTTTTCCCTTTCTAGATTGTCATATAGTGTGAATGATAAAGTATGTGGTCTTTTCAGATTCACTTCTTTCACTTCATAATATGCATTTGTTTCCTCTATGTCTTTTCATGGCTTGATAGCTCATTTCTTTTTAGCCTTGACTAATATTCCATTATCTGGATGTACCACAGTTTATTTATGTAGCCACCTACTGAAGGACATCTTGGTTGCTTCCCAGTTTTGACATTATGAATAAACCTGCTATAAATATCCACAGGCAGGTTTTTGTGTGAACATGTTCTCAATTCCTTTGGATCGTATGGCAAGAGTCTGTTTAGTTTCCTAAGAAACTACCAAACTGTCTTCCAAAGTGGCTGTACCGTACCATTATGCATTCCTACCAGCAGTGGGTGAGAATTCCTGTTGCTCCTCATCCTTGACAGCCTTTGCTGTCGGCAGTGTTCCAGATTTGGGTCATTCTAATAGGGGCATTGTGGTATTCATAGCTGTTTTAACTTACATTTCTCTGATGTCATATGATGTGGAGCATCTTTTCACTTGCTGATTTGCCATCTGTAGATCTTTTTTGACAAGTTGTCTGTTAAGGCCTTTGGCTCATTGTTGGTATTTTTATCATTGAATTTCAAAAGTTCCTTGTATATTTTGGATAACAGTTCTTTACCAGATGTGTCCTTTGCAAATGTTTTGTTTTGTTTTGTTTTTCCTAGTCTGTGGCTTATCTTTTCGTTCTCTTGACATTTTCTTTCACAGAGCAGAAAGTTTTAAATTTCAATGAAGTCCAGCTTATCAAGTCTTTCTTTCATGGATTGTGCCTCTGAATTAATTACATGTGACAAAGTAATTGTTAAACCCAAGGTCATCTAGATTTTCTCCTACATTATCTTCTAGGAGTTTTATAGTTTTGTGTTTTACATTTAGGTCTGTAATCTATTTTGAATTAATTCTTGTGAAGGTGTAAGGTCTATGTTTAGATTCTTTTCTTTTTTTGGCATATGGATATCCAGTTGTTTCAGCACCATTTGTTGAAAGATTGTGTTTTCCTCCAATGCTGTCCTTTGCCAAAAATCAGTTGACTCTATTTATATGTGAGTCTATTTCTAAGCTCTCTATTTTGTTCCATTGATCTATTTGTCTATACTTTTGCCAATACCAAACTATCTTGATGACCATAGTGTTATAGTAAGTCTTGAAGATGGATACTGTCAGTCCTCCAGCTGTGTCCTTCTCCTTCAATATTGCATTGGCTAGTCTGGGTCTTTTGCCTTTCCATATAAACTTCAGAATAAGTTTGTTGATATCCACACAATAACTTGATGGAATGTGGATTGGAATTGTGTTGAATCTATATCAAATTTAGGAAGAACTGCCATCTTGACAGTTTTGAGTCCTCCTAATCACAAGCATGGGATATCTTTCCATTTATTTAGTTTTTATTTTATTTTGTTCATCAAAGTTTTATGATTTTCCTCATGCGGATCTTGTACAGATTTTGTTAGACTTATACTTAAGTATTTCTTTTGCTTCTATCCCCTGAAAGAGATTGTCAAGAATTGGTATAATTTCTTCCTTAATTGATTGGTGGAATTAATTGGTGAACTCATCTGGGCCTGATGCTTTCTGTTCTGGAAGTTTACTAATTATTGATTCAATTTCTGAAATAGATACAGGCCTGTTCATGTAGTCTATTTCTCCTTGTGTGGATTTTGGCAGATTGTGTCTTTCAAAAAATTGTCCATTTCATCTAGGTTTTCAAATTTGTGGGCATAGAGTTGTTCATAGAATTCCTTTATTATCCTTTTGGTGTCCATAGGATTTGTAGTGATGTCCCCTCTTTTATTTCTGATATTAGTAATTTGTGTCCTCTTTCTTTTTTGCTTAGTTTGCCTGACTAGAGGCTTATTGATTTTATAGATCTTTTCAAAGAACCAGCTTTTGGTTTCACTGATTTTCTCTATTGATTTCCTGTTTTCAATTTTGTTGATTTCTCTTCTCTTATTATTTCTTTTATTCTGCTTACTTTGGATTTAATTAGCTCTCTTTCTAGTTTCTTGCAATGCAAACTTAGATTATTGATATTAGATCTTTTCTCTTTAATATAGGCGTTCAATGATATAAATTTCACTTTAAACATTACCTTCACTGCATTCCACAACTTTTTTTTCTTTTTCTGCATTCCACAAATTTTGATAAATTGTTTTCATTTTCATTTAGTTCAAAATGTTAAAAAATTTCTTTTGAGATTTCTTTTTTAATCCCTGTGTTATTAGAAGTTTGCTTATTAATCTCCAAGTATTTGGGGATTTTCCAACTATCATTCTGTTATTGATTTCTAGTTTAATTCCACTGTGGTCTGAAAGCAGACATTGTGTGATTTCTACTCTTTTAAATTTGTTAAGGCGTGTTTTCTGGTCCAGAATGTGGTCTCTCTTTGTAAATGCTCAATGTGAGCTTGAGAAGAATGTGTAATCTGTTGTTGGATGAAGTGATCTATAGATATCAATCATATACAGTTGATTGATGGTGTTGTTGAGTTCAGCTATGCCCTTACTGATTTTCCCCTGCTGGGTCTGCCATTTCTGAGAGGTATTAAAATCTCCAACTACAATAGTGGATTCACCTATTTCACTTCATAATTCTATTAGTTTTTGCCACGCACAGTTTGACACTTTGTTGTTAGGCACATGCATATTAAGATTGTTATGTTTTCTTGGAGAATTGACCCCTTTATCCCTGATAACTTCCCTTGCTTTGAAGTCTTACTTTCTTTTGATTAGTATTAGCACAGTATATTTTTCTCTGTTTACTTTTAATCTGTATGTGTCTTTATATTTAAAGTGGGTTTCTCGTAGATAGTATATAGTTGGGGTTGTTTTTCGATCCACTCTGACAGTCTCTGTCTTCTAATTGATAGAGTTAGAACATTGACATTCAAAGTGATTATGAAAGAGTTGGATTAATATATACCATATTCATTACTGTTTTCTATTTCTTATCTTTGTTGTTTCTGTTTTTGTCTTCCACTTTTTCCTGCTTTTGTGGATTGAACATTTTATATGATTCCACTTTTTTTATTTTTTAGCATATCATTTTATAGCTCTTTTTTTAAACTTTCTTTTAGTGAGTGGTTGCCCTAGATTTGCATTACACATTTATAGCTAATCCAAATTGACTTTCAAATAATACTATACCACTTCCTGGATAGTGTGAATACCTTATAATAAAAAATAATCTTAATTTCTCCCTCCAATCCTTTGTATCATTGCTGTCATTCATTCTACTTACATATAAGCATATGATATATACATATACATACACAATAAAATACCTTGTTGGTATTGCTGTTTTGAACAAACTGTTATCTGTTAGGTCAATTAAGAGTAAGAAAAATATGGTTTTACTTTACCTTCTCTTATTCCTTCTTCAAAGCTCTTTCTTATTTTATGTAGATCCCAGTTTCTGACCTATATCATTTTTCGTCTCTCTAAAGAACTTCTTTTAACATTTCTTGCAAGGCAGACCTACTGGCAACAAAATCCTTCAACTTTTGTTGGTCCAAGGAAGTTTTATTTCTCCTTCATTTTTGAAGGATAATTTTGCAGAGTACAGAATTCAGGTCAGTGGTTCTCTCAGTGCTTTAAATATTTTACTCCACTCTCTCTTTTTTGAATTTGAAAAAAATTTTAATTTGAGTATAGTTGGCACACAATGTCACATTAGTTTCAGATGTACAATATAGTGATTCAATATCTCTATTTGTTATGCTACACTCACCACAAGTGTAACTGCCATCTGTCATCATACAACACTATTATAATATCATTGACTATATTCCCTGTGCTATACCTTCCATCCCTGTGAGTTATTCATTCCATTACTGGAAGCCTGTATCTCTCACCCCCCCTTCACTCATTTTGCCTAGCTTTTCTACCCTCGCTCCTCTGGCAACCATCAGTTTGTTTTCTGTATTTATGGATCTGTTTTAGCTTTTTGATTGTTTATTCATTTGTTTTGTTTTTTTAGATTTAGATTTTTTATTTTAGATTTTTTAAAATTTAGATTTTGTTTTATTGGTCATATGGTATTTGTCTTTCTCTGTTTGACTTATTTCACTTAGCATAATACCTTCTAGGTCCATCCAGGTTGTCGCAAATGGCAAGAACTCATCCTTTTTTATGACTGAGTAATATTACAGTGTGTGTGTGTGTGTGTGTGTCACATTTTTTTTATCCATTCATCTATAGGATGGACACTTAGGTTGCTTCCATAATTTGGCTATTATAAATAATGCTGCAATAAATGTAGGGGTGCATGTATCTTTTCAAATGAGTATTTTTGTTTTCTTTGGGTAAACAGTATCCTCCACTCTCTTCTTGCTTGCATGTTTTCTGAAGAGAACTAGGATGTAATTCTTATCTTTCTTCCTCTGTAAGTAAGTTTTTTTTTTTCCCCTTTGACTTCTTTCAGGATTTTTTCTGTATCTTTAATTCCCTATAGTTTGAAAATGATATGCCTAGGTGTAGGTTTTTGGTATATATTTTGTTTGGTATTCTCTGAGCTTCCCGGATCTGTGGTTTGATGTCTCACTTTAATTTGGGGAAATTCTCAGTCATTATTATTTCAAATATTTCTTCTGTTCCTTTCTCTCTTTCTTCTTCTGGTTTCCCATTATGTGTATGTTGTATTTTATGTGGTTGTCCCACAGTTCTTGGATGTTCTATTCTGATGTTTTTTTGTTTTTGTTTTTGTTTTTTTTCCAGTCTTTGTTCTCTTTGCTTTTCAGTTTTGGAAGTTTTTATTGATACATCCTTTTTTTTAAAAAAAGATTTTATTTATTTATATGACAGAGAGAGAGAGAACACAAGCAGGAGGAGTGGCAGGCAGAGGGAGAGGGAGAAGTAGGCTCCCCGCTGAGCAGAGTCATACATGGGGCTCAATCCCAGGACCTTGGGATTATGACCTGAGCTAAAGGCAAATGCTTAACCGACTGAGCCACCCAGGCACCCCTATTGATATATCCTTAAGCTTAGAGATTCTTTTCTAGGTTGAGTCCAGTCTACTTGTAAGCCCATCAAGGGTTAGGGCTAGAGTTTCAGTATTTTTGATACCAAGCATTTCTTTTTTATTCTTCCTTAGGATTTCCATCTCTGCTTACATTGCCCATCTGTTCTTATATACTATCTACTTTATTCATGAGAGCCTGTAGCATATTAATCATAGTTGTTTTAAATTCCCAGTCTGATAATTCCAACATCCTTGCCATGTCTGTTTCTGGTCTCTTCAAATTGTGTTTTTTGCCTTTTAGAATGCCTTGCAATTTTTCTTGATAGCCAGACCTGATGTATTGCATAAAAGGAACTGCTATAAATAGGCCTTTAGGAATGTGATGGTAAGGTGTAGGGGGAGGAGAGGTGTTCTATGCCCTATGATTAGGTCTCAGTCTTTAAGTGAGCATATGCCTCTGAACTGTGAACTTCTCAAGAATTTTCAGTCTTTTTCTCTTACTTTAGGTGGGACAGGATGGCTAGAGTGGGCTAGAGTTGGCTATTTCCCCTCCTCAGGTTAGTTAGGCTCTAAGAATCCCCCAGCAGGCGAAGTTCAGGTTAGCCAGTTTCTCCTGAGGGCAGCCTTGTTAGGAAAAACAGAAGCTCTGACATATTTAAAAATGATGCCCCCTGCCCGAAGTCTGAGGGGACTTTTCTCTGATGTTTACTTTGGGAATACGGTCAAACTCCTGAGAGTAAATCTCACAATACTGTGGGGACCCTCTATGACTGGGTCTCCTTGGAATTTTTAACTCTCAGACTTGTCCATACTGAGCCTCCAGCACTTTTGTCAATTACAGTTCAGGTTTTCTAGCCTTGGCACCAGCTCCTACTGAGACTGTGCTCGGGGAAGCCAAGCCTCCTGGTGTTCTCTCTGTACTTCTTGTTCTTGAATCTTGGGCTGTGTCCTCCTCTCTCACAGATCCAAGAGGTGTTGATTTTTCAGTGTGTTCAGCCTTTTATTTGTTGCTAGGATGGAGTAGCAACCTCCAACTTCCTACATGAGGAATTGGAAACCAGACGTTCATCTGCCTTTGTTTTTTTTTACTTAACATAATATCTTGAACATTTTCACATATAATAATATAGACATAAAATAGACACTTCATCTAGATATATTGCAGCATTGTTTGTAATAGCAAAATTCTGGAAACAGGGTAATTGTCTTTTAACAGGGGACCGAATAAGTAAAATATATTTAAAGCCCATACAATTGTACTCGGACTGATAAAGAACATGCTATAGATCTGTATTTCACTGATATGGAAAGATCTCCAAGTTAAATCGGAGATTCTAGGGTGGGAGAAAGACATTTCACTGCCTGTCCTTTTGAAGAGTTGGAACATTTTTTTTTATCATGTGTATGTTAAACTTTTCCCGTAACACTTCATGAAATACCTACCTGCAATGTAATTTTTAAGAGCTGCATATTTTCTAGTGAATGGATGTATCAGAGTTTATTTAACCACTCTAAATATTTTAGACATGTACATGGATTATTTTCTGTTCTTAATTACCATAAACTGTGCAGTCTTTTAGGCTGTTCATACACATGGCTAAATTATCCTTGAGAGAGTTTGTACCATTTTATTTTACTGGGATTCTTCCAGTGAATGTGATTGCTTACTTTTTTGAATTTCCATAAAGTTTTGTTTGCATGCCTTTTATGGAACGTAGCTTTTTTTTTTTTTTGGTATCATAATTACCTGGGTACTTCATGTATCTTTGTGATACACTGTGTATCTCTACAGTACACTGTGAAATTCTTGAGATGGTGATCTATCATGTTTACCTTTTCTCCAATGCAGCACAGAGCATAGTGCCTGGCCCCTGTGAAATGTGTAGTAAGTAAATATAGGTGCAGTGAAATGAGTTAGTTTCACACTGTTAATGAGCAGCTTTCTAAAATGATGGTAGTGAAACTTGCTGGGCTGGCTGAGCATCTTGAGATCATAGCCTTCTTTATAGACCACTGTCCTCTTTGTGGAATATCATCAAATACCAATAATTTAACCATTTGACTTAGTGATAATTTTACCAGGAGAAACCAAGACTATATATGTATGTACTATAAAGTCACAACAAGGACCACGTGTAACCAAGCTGTAGGATTAAACAGGATTGACTACTTCAGGTTTCCTCATTAATAATTGGTTGCCACCTTTCATTTATTTTTCTTCTCTTGGCCCTTGGTGGCAGACAATTAGTAGACCGTATGAAGGCTTAAGAAACACTGATGAGTTTTGTCATGTGGGAAATTACCTTGATGCAGTATAGTCTCCAAATATACTACCAGGTAAGCTATCCCACAGGTTACAGATCACAAATTAAGATGCTTGAATCACATGTTTTATTGAATCAATTAAAAACACACAGTGAGAAATAAGGGACAGAGATGGAGTAGGTTCATGTATTTGGAATTTGGTACAAGTGAGATAGAAAGACCACACTGCATGAGTCCTGGTCTGCTGGTCAGTCTCAGTCCCACTCTCCTTCCTCCTCTCCCCCACCTACTCCCATCATCTTCCTCCCTCCCCCCCTCCCCTTCTTCTTTTCTCATCAGCCTTCCATGCCGATGGTGTCGTAATGAGGAACAGAGTTGAGGTTTGGAGCAAGGAGGCTCAAATGGAGAGACACAGGACAAGTATGTCTGGCCAAAATTGTAAACTCACTAACTGCTCTAAGAGCAGCTTTGAGTTTTATTTGGCAGAATACCTGTGGGGCCAGAATGAGTATAAACCATGGGTGGCCAATATAAGACCTCATAAATATTGGGTGACTCATATACCTCATGTATATTTAATGTTTACTCAGCATTTCTATCCCTGTGTATGTTCAGCACATGTCTCTACTACTTACTTTACTTATGCTTAATGTTTCCTGGGTTACTTACCTATACTTAACACATCTTCTAAGTTTTACTTATCCCATTCGATTTCTTGTTTTCTGTAGCAGAATTGAATATTCTCAAATAGGACAACAAATGCACATTACTAGTTTGAAACTTAAAATTGATAAGATTGTGTTGATTAATTTTCATCATTAATCCACTTCAGCACTTGAATGCTCAACCGCCTCTATCCAGTGTCCACCGGAGCCTAAACCAGTCATTAATAGGGATAGGGCCTTGTTAATAAAACAGAGCGAGCAAAGCGAGTATTTGACAATACTGTAATGTCATTTTGAACTTCACTCTTATGGTACAGTACTTGGTTGTAGAAGATAGAACTGGGTGTGCACTTATCTTAGGACCTTCTGTGGAAATTGTTTTCATTCTTTATTTTTATTTTTTACAGTTTTATTTATGGGGTGCCTGGGTGGCTCAGTTGGTTGAGCATCTGACTCTTGGTTTTGGCTCAGGTCATGATCTCAGGGTCATGGGATCGAGCCCCACAATGGGCTCCGTGCTCAGTGGGGAGTCTGCTTGAGATTCACTCTCTCCCTCTTTCTCTAAAGTAAGTGAATAAATCTTTAAAAAAATTAAAGTTTTATTTAAGTAACTTCTACACCCCATGCGGGGCTCAAACTCACGACCCTGAGATCAAGAATCGCGTACTCTACCAGTTGAGCCAACCAGGTGGCCCTTGTTTTCATTTTTTAAAAGCAAGATTTCTTGGGGGTGCCTGGGTGGCTCAGTTGGTTAAGCATCTGACTCTCGATTTCAGCTCAGGTCATGATCTCAGAGTCATGCGATTGAGCCCCAAGTCTGGCTCTGTGCTCAGCGGGGAGTCTGCTTCAGATTCTCTCTCTCCCTCTGCCCCTCCCCCCCAGCTCTCTCTCTCTAAAATAAGTAAATCTTTAAAAAAAAAAAACCACAAGATTTCTTATATGAATCTGTTCTCTTAGCATTCAAGTCCCTTAAAATGGATCTATAGAAAGTTATTTTGACAGATTTATAAGCCCCATACTGCCCAAGACAGTGCTTTATGACAAGTAGGAATTTTTCTCCTGTGGTTAAATTCTGGTTCACTGAGATTTTGCTATTCAGCTAATGGCTATCATTGGTGGTTCTGCCTTAGGATATTGGTCTGAGGGACACAATCTCTGGTCTCAGGCACAGGACAGCCAGGATCTTAAAATTTCATAGAATATTGAACTCACCAATCACCTATTAACCCTTCCTTAGCCATTGGTCTCAGTTTCTTCCCCCGATCTAGATTTTAACCCAAGAGGGAAGTAAAGAGATAGAGCTTAGCCTTGTCTAGCTAGCTTCCTTGTAAAAAGTGGTAATATGCAGGGGAGCCAAAAACATTAGCAAAGAACATGAACAGAAGGTATATTGTCCCCACTGGAAGGTCAGGTCAGCTCTCAAAATGACTTTTATTCATTTAACAACACAAGGGATGCAGAAATGAAAAAGTCAGCACCTTCAGTGAAATAACTACTTTGGCCTGATAGGGTTACTGGAAGTAAGAAGGATAGGGATTTGGCCAACAATGTTTTTATATAAAACAAACATGTGCAAGTACTGATGGTACTTTCTTTCTTTCTTTCTTTTTTTTAAAGATTCTATTTATTTATTTGACAGCGAAAGAGGGAACACAAGCAGGGGGAGTGGGTGAGGGAGAAGCAGGCTTGACGCGGGGCTCGATCCCAGGACCCTGAGATCATGACCTGAGCCGAATGCAGGCGCCTAACCGACTGAGCCACCCAGGTGCCCCTGATGGTACTTTCTTTTTTTTTTTTTTT
>NW_023270807.1:65652732-65837337 GCF_011800145.1 Mirounga leonina | reverse complement strand
TTTTTTTTTTTTTTTTAAGATTTTATTTATTTATTTGACAGAGAGAGACACAGCGAGAGAGGGACACAAGCAGGGGGAGTGGGAAAGGGAGAAGCAGGCTTCCCGCCGAGCAGGGAGCCCGACGCGGGGCTCGATCCCAGGACCCCGGGATCATGACCCAAGCGGAAGGCAGACGCTTAACGACTGAGCCACCCAGGTGCCCCCCCCCCCCCGATGGTACTTTCAGTAAGCCTCCTGCTACAGTTACCCAAACTCTTCTCCCTCATGGTTGGGCTATAACAGGCAACAGTTGAAGAAAATTGATCATGTACAGAAAACCCCAAATCATTCTTTATGCTTCTTATATACATTCTGTTATCAAGGATATTCTTTCATTAATGCTTAGGGGGAAGTCAGAATAATTTTGCATGGCTTGGTTCAGACTGGAATATTCCTATTTATGTTTTTTTGACATGCTAAGGTAAGTGTGTTTAATCAAGACAAATTCAGTCACTTATGAGAAGATTTCACATCAAATTCAATCAAAATGAAGAATAGGTTTTTATGGATGAGAAAGTCTCCTATCCAAGTAGAAGAATGTTCATGTATGGTGACAGCAAGAGATATTCAAGGAGCTTTAGCTTTCTATAACACTTTCCTGACAAAGATTCCTATACTATAACTTCAGCTGTACTTTTGAGAGGCTTTTCCATTTAGAGTGAATTTAACAATCATAGATATAATATAGGGCAGCAATTTCCCAAACATTATTGGATAGCAAAGCTCAAATGAATCCTGTTCCCTAGGCAACGACATGGAGGGGTATAACATCCTCAGGCTCCTAAAATGAAGTTTAAAGTTGCTACTATTTTTGGTCTTGGCTTCTTCTGGAAGTGGTTTTTATCCCTTGAAATTATTTTTTTTATGTAATGAAGTTTGAGCCCTTTCCAACTCTTCTCTCTGTAACATTTAGTTTTCTTTGCGACAGACTCTCCATCCCTTGATCTCAGCATGCGTAGCTATAAAAGGAATGGCCGCGCTGAAAATAAGATCAAATTTGGGATAGAAACTAATATTATGAGAAGTGAGGGTAGAGCAGAGACATTTCTAGCCACTCGGTAGGCTTTCATAATTTGAGGAAGAAAAGTTCTCTGGAGTTTTCTGACCCACTCAATCTTTTGTGAAATTTTTTGTATAGCTAATATGTCATAGGACACTCAGATTCTTTAGGGACAAAACGTTTTAGATAGAAAAAAGTGATGGGATGGATGCATTTCTGATTTTTTCAGTAAGCTCTTTGTGTGAGTGCCCAGTGCCATATCTTTGGGTGTTGTATCTTCTGTGCGGTTCCCTCGATATTGACGTGTTTTCTCACCTGTCACTCTCTTCTCACCTTTTCCCCTCCTCGTTCCCCTTGCCTTACTTCTATATGTCTTTTAATAATTCTTTCCACTAGGCCCAAAGTGTACACACTGAGCAACTGTGATCTTTTGAGCACCGAACATCTAAGCAAGGTGCACAAGGAAATCCCTGCAGACGTGCCTTGTGTGGGCAAACTTTCAGAGATGGGGGTCCAGTTGCTGACACCATCTCTTCCATCTGGGAGCTGGTGGATCTAGGGGCTCCAAGGAACTTCTGGAAGGCCTTCTAATAAAAATACCTCTTTAGTATATTCTGCTGGTTAGATTCAAGTTAATTAGCTACTCTTTTAAAAAGATATGTCGCTCTGGAAGATTGAGCCTATTCTTAGCCAAACATCAGTGACTTATGTCGGATAATCATATTGGTTTCTCAAATAGGAGTCTCATGATATTTGGCTGAGAGGGTGGAAGTTGGCTGAGGTGGAAAAGGGGGATTATTTGTGTATGGCTTGGTGCACATTCTATAATAAGCTTTGCCCGGCCAGTGGGCACACAACAGCAAAGGCAGTGGGTGTGAAGTCACAGGAGGTGAAGAAGGAAGGCAGAGGGAAGGCAGGAAGGAGAAACACTGGGTATACTTTGCCTTCTTTGCCATTTTGGCTGAGGCTGGGAGGTGCCCACCTGCAGAGTTTTAGGGCTTGCTCTGCTGGCGAAGGCCAGCCGTAGGTTGTTAATGCTTGTTGTGGATGAATACTCTCAACTATTTCCTATTCCATGCTAGAGGAGGAGAAGAGAGAGTGTTGCTGTTTACTTCTGCTGGATGCTAGTGCATGCCCTTTAGGTACTCAGTGAACACTTTTTCAGGAACCCAACCAGCGACAGGGGAGCCATGATGAGGTCCTTGCCCTCAAAGACATCACGATGTATAGGGAGAACCACTACTTGTACAAGAATGATATGGTAATATGCTGAGTACTGCTGCAAGACCAGCAAAAGCGGAGGAGCTCTTTCTTCTTGGGGTGGGGAGCGGTCAGGGAGGTGGCCCAGCAGAGGTGATATTGCAGCTGGCTGGCTTTTGCAAATCGACACCGAGTTTATCAAAAATTGAAGGTGGGAGGGGATAGCCAATGCAAGGGCGGAGATGTGGTAGAGGTCATGGCAAATTCCAAAACAGTAAATAGAAGGCCGCGTGGCTGGCACAAAAGGTGATCTGTGCAGAGAGCAAGGACATTAGGTAAAGAAAGGGGAAGCTGGGTCCAGGCTATGAGGGACCTGGCGAGCCCGGCTACAGGAATTTGGATTGCATTTTGAAGCTGCAGGAAGCCTGCAGAAGGCCCTGAAACAAGGGACTTACATAATTAGATTTGAAATTAGGTAGATAATTCTGGAAGGAGTGTGAAGGGTGGACAGTTCAAGGCTGAGATCTCTTGAGAGTAGAGTTCATTGGAAATATTGGGTGAGCAAGCATTAAAGGACTGATAAGAGCCAGTGTGGGGAAGACAACATTAGTCAGCCTTGGCATTTTAGCAATAGCTCTCATGTGTGTCAATCCCGGCCAAAATTTAAAGCGTGGGCAGGAATAAGAGATTTTTACTTTGCATTTTATGTCTTTCTTTCCCAGTTGCATTTTTACAACCAACTTTTTAATAAAACAAATTTGGGGGAAACAAAGTCAAATCCCACTGCAATAAAATTAAAGCTACAGAACAAAACATTTTAAGACTCTATTTAATAATTCAATTTACAAAGAAGTATTCATTTCTAAAACATTAAAAAATTCCTCTAGGGCTTGCTATAAACAAATCTGAACTGGGTTTTTGCCTGTGAAGAAAACAGAAATATGTCTCATTCCCCACAAACAATGAAAGAGGTTTTTGCACTGTCAGCGAGTTATGATTTCCCTCCAGGGACCTAGTTAATCCAAATTGTTTATATCTCAAAATAAATATTTGATATGTAGCTGTGAACTGTGTTCTTATAACTGCTTTTGAATGTGGGTGTGGAAATTACCCCATAGATAACTGAGAATTGACTTTAAAAAAAAATAACTTCCCTGTAAACGGTCTTTTAAAGTTCTGATGTGGGTCTGGTTGACAATTTCCAGCACATCGATCAAGAAACTCACAACTGAAAGTCTAGTTTACCACACTCAGTTTCTTGGAAATAGCAAATTGAAAATGTGTGCTCTGAACTAAAGATATTAGGAAGCTATTTTCAGTATGAATTCATTATTTAGACATCCAGTTACTAAGGAACTCAACCAAATTTGGCAACTCACTTCAGAAGAACCAAGATGGTGCTGCTTTTGCTTCTTTCATGAGAAACAAGATAATTAGAACACGTTTGTTTGTCTCCATTTAGACATTTATGGAAAACACTGGTATGATGATCATTAGTAACTGAAAGATCTTAAACCTGCTAATATAAAGTATAATGTCTTATAAGAGATTTGGCTTTCCAGGAAGTTCAAATGTTATTACATTGTTCAGGGAAGAAGCTGGTAGGGCTGAGAGGGAACGATTCTCATTCTATTTGACACACTTCAGAGCTATCCTTGGTGCCTGAAAAATGTCTGCCGGAAGCCACCCATTTCCTGAAATATAGAGTATCCATTTCAGGGAAGGTGTTCATGGTGACAGGTTAACAACAGACTGCCTGTCAAGCTCCATGAGCAGTGGATGCATGTGAGGAAAACTGCATCCTACCCTTGGTTTCTATTGAAAAAATGCCATCTGGAAAACTTTTCCAGCTCCAGGAAAATGTGTTGCCTCATGGGTGAAGTTCCCAGGCATCAGTGATTCTTTTAAAGAAGGAAAATGAATAAAAGGATCGAGAATCCTGGGAACCTCACTTTAAAAATGATCAAAACAGCCACCGTTGAAATCAAGCAAGAGGATGAGTTTCCTGGCTGACAACCCGTAAAGCTTTCATGACTACCTTCTTTCTCTTTGTTCTGGGCCAACACACAGACTTTAAAAAGTCCATTTTATGTATTGATCTCTTTGATTCAGTTAGAAGTGTATAGATTTGGATGATTTTCAAAGATAATCAGCTGCCAAATCTCTCACATGGCAGTTAGTATCAAACAAAGCAACAAATGTGTCTTTTCACTTTTACTGTTGCTCAGCCCTTCTACTGTTCTCCTTGTTGTGGGACTGACGAATACAAAAGATTTTAGGGCAGTGGGAGAGGAGAAATCTCAACAAGAAGTCCTCTGCAAGCCTTGTCCCCCCCAATTCTTTCACATCCCCTTCTTTCAACTCTTCTTTGTCAAACAAATGAGGCTCTTGCATACTTTGATCTTGTGTTTCAGTGACTCCTCCACTCTCCTATATGTGCTGTATCCCGCAGTCCTTTCTTTTGAATATGCAATCTTTCCTGCTTGTGCAATTCAGAGTTTGCCAGGTGTAAATCATAGATGTTGTGAAACATGAAAAAAATGCAGACATCTCACTAAATGCGTATTAGCATGAAAATACAATGACAATTCATATTTTCCAGGTAGATCAGCTCTCGTTTTGTCATGTAGCTCTACGTAGGGTAAATTGAGCGGACACAACTCCACTACTATGGGATCAAAAAGTCCTGGGACAGCAGAAGCTTGGGCTGTTTGCAGACGTCTCTAGAATACTCAAGATGTTGAACTGATCTTCGCCTGAAAAATAAGGGAGCTGTACATGAGCATTAAGAGTAGATGGCCTTGGGCACCTGGGTGGCTCAGTCGGTTAAGCGTCTGCCTTCGGCTCAGGTCATGATCTCAGGGTCCTGGGATAGAGTCCTGCATCAGGCTCCCTGCTCAGCAAGGAGTCTCCTTCTCCCTCTACCCTTCCCTTCTGCTCGTGATCTCTCTCTCTCTCTCTGAAATAAATAAATAAAATCTTAAAAAGAAAAAAAAAGAGTAGATGGACTTTGGAGTGCCTGGGTGGCTCAGTCAACTGGTTAATCGTCCCACTCTTGATCTTAGCTCAGGTCTTGATCTCAGGGCTGTGGTTTTGAGCCTTATGTTGGGCTCTGCACTGGGTGTGGAGCCTACTTTAAAAAAAAAAAAGAGTAGATGGCCTTTTAAAAAGTGAAAAAACCAACAAAAAACCCCACTAGCAAGAGATTTCAGAATTATATATACTGTTTGATCTCAATTATCTGCTACAGTAGATAAAATAATACAAGAACTATAACCAGAATGTTAATAGTCACTTTCTTTTGGGACAGGGATTTTGGATAATTTTTTTTCTTCTCCATAGCTTTTTTTTTTTTTTTTAAAGATTTTATTTATTTATTTGACAGAGAGAGACACAGTGAGAGAGGGAACACAAGCAGGGGGAGGGGGAGAGGGAGAAGCAGGCTCCCCGCAGAGCAGGGAGCCCGATTCTCCATAGCTTTTTGCACTTGCCCAATTTTTAACAATTCTGTGTCTTATTTTTATAAATAGAAAGAAACAAACAAATAGCATCCCAAATTGTTGTCCTCTACTTGGGAAGGGAGAAGCCTAGGGTGGGGGTGGGATGTCATATGTTTGTTGCTTGGTAGTTTAGGTCTCAAACAGTGTTTTAATTTTGACAATTTACCATGTTTGGTGTTGGCTGTTGGCCTGGCCTCTTCCAGTTGGACATGAACCTGAAGTTAGGAATCAAAGGGAAGATATAGGCCATTTTTGGTGTAGGGGGGATGAATTTGTAGGAGGAAGCCCGTCTTTAGCAGGAGCGGGGGCTTGTGGCAGTTATTCCAGCCTCCACAGATGCAAATGGTGGCTTTCTTCTAATTGTGTATGCATATTAATTTGTGTGGAACTTTATAAAACACAATGTGACCAAAAAAATGTCCCAGCCCCAAATTATGCCTTTTGGTCATACAGAATCTATGAAATGAATATAAGTGAAAATGTTATTATTCTAAAAAAAAAGAAGTAGATGGAACAAAGGGGAGAGGAAACCGTGGTGAAATGTGTGTGCCTTGTCTGAAGGCAGGCCTAACTGCTGCCTTTCTCCCCCAAGAATGGCAGCCGGTGGGCCATGGACAAGTTAGGAATGCAGGAAAGACTTCGCAAACCAATAAATACTCCACATTTGCTTTTCTCCTGTCATTTTTGCAAAAGGAGCCATAAATCCAGAAACCATTAACAATGTCGTATTTTGTGCTTGGATCCCTTAACACTTGTGAGGGTATCAGAACACAGTGTTAAGAACAGCCTGTTTTGGAGTAGGACCCAGTTAGAATCCTGGTTCTACCACTGACTAGCTGTGTGACCTGGGTTGGTTAGTTAACTTTTCTGAATCTCAGGCTTCTATGGAAACTGCTCGGATTTGGTTTTGACCTCACCTCTTATAAGCTGTGTGACCTACCTAGGCCTCAGTTTCCCTGTTTGTAACATGAGGATAATAAAATGCTTCATTTGTTCTTTGGGAGATTAATTGGGGTGTTGCATGCAAAGTGCTTAGCATGTTTCTTGGCTCGGCACATAGCAAGTGCTTAATTAAAGTTGGCTGTATCTATTACAGTGGATACAAGATAAAAGATACTGTGTTCTAAGCGATGGCCCATCTAAAACAAATATTAGGGCTTTGTATCCAGTAAGAGCTAGTGAATGGTTATTTGTATAAGTCACTGTCTTAACATTTTCCCTAAGATGAGGTTTTTATTTATTTTTATTTATTTGTTTATTTATATTTAAGATTTTATTTATTTATTTGAGAGGGGAGAGAGAGCACGAGTGGGGGGGCAGAGTGAAAGGGACAAGCAGACTCTCTCCTGAGCAGGGAGCCTGACGTAGGACTCGATCCCAGGACCCCAAGATTATGACCTGAGCTGAGGGCAGATGCTTAACTGACTGAGCCACCCAGGCGCCCCTAAGATGAGGTTTTTAGATATAATCTGTGCCTGAATATCTAGCACATTTCTTTGAGTATTTAAAAGGTGATATCTGTATGTGGTAGTTGGTACTGATCTTTTTGTATATAAAGTTTTTTTTCTCTTCTCACCATAATTGCTACATAAATTTAACAGGAGGTTCAAAACAGGTACACTTGAATTTATTCTTGCAGGGTTTTTTTTTTTTAAACTCTTATTTTTTTTTATTTTCTGGCTTTTCACGACACATCTGTTTATAGTTTTCTTTCATTTAATTTTGTCTTTTCTCTTGGGTCGGGACTTGTGTATATGTTTTGATTATAAGCAGAAGTGATATTACCTAATCCTGTATTTCTGCTTTTGTATTATTTTTCATAAAGAGGGCCCTTAAATTAAATAAGCTTCAAGCTCCACAAAACCTCAATCTGCTCCAGGTAGAAGTTACATTTGTTTTGCAGGTGAAAGACTTGACGTATTCAGCTTAAAACCGTCTAAAGTGAGCGTTATTATGGGAACATTATGAGACTGAAGAGATCTGTAGTTTCTTGCTCACCTTGAGTCCTCACTGAATTTTGCTTTGCTTCTTCGAGAAAAAGAATCTGTACTTTCAACAAAAATACACAGACATGTAGAATTCATTGGATGGTCAAAATAAGAAGTCAGTATGTGGCTTCTTAAGTATATATTAGAATTTCAAATGTATAGAACAGATCAAGAAAAGAACTAATGTCATTAACATAATGCCTCAAACAGGTTTTTCAGGCTAGCTGACTAACCGAGAGTGATTTCGCAGCGCCATTTTGTTAGTGCATTATAAATTTGGGGGCTCAGAGAGGAAGGGAGAGTCTGGTGTTGTGGTCATGAGAATTTTGGCGGGAAAACAAGTACCACAGTTCTGGAGCAAAGAGGAGGAGGTAAGAAGGAAATATGGAGGGAATCTAGGGGAAGAGTAGTGGTCCCAGAATTAGAAAGTTGCTTACCAAGTCAGGAAAAACAGTGAACTTCCACTAGGCGGGGGTCGCTACATGGAGTCACTATCACTAATTACTTCTTTATGGAAGGCTTCAACTCTGAATAACTTTTAAAATAGACACCACTCTTTATAAGTAAAAATTAAGAATGCTAGAATATGTTGAATGTCTTTAAAATTAGGTTGAGTTACATGTGAAAAAAAATTATAGTGGCTTAAGCTATAGAAAACTTTTCTTCCTCTTACATAAGAGAGGTCTTGGGGTAGATAGTTCAAATCTTGCAGAGAGACTCCACAGTCTTCAGAGACCTAAGATCCAGGCAGCTCCTCTCTCTTCCACCCCTAGGGTGTCATTCTCCTCAGGGTCCAATATTGCTGCTGCAGCATCAGCCATCACAACCTTGCTCCAGGAAAAGGGATGGAGAAAGCACTAAGTACAGCCCTCTCCCTTCTTCTTTTTTCTTTTCTTTTCTTTTCCTTTTCTTTCTTTCTTTCTTTCTTTTTTTTTTAAGAAACTTTCTGGAAATCCTACATGACATTTTACTTATATCTTATTGGTCAGATTTTAGTCCCATGGTCACACAGTCCTAACAGAGAGACTGGGAAGTATAGTCTTTTATCTGGGCAGCAATGTGATCAGCTAGAAATCAGGGTTTTCATATTGAAGGAAGAAGGAAGAATGGCTACGTGGGCAAGTGATCCCTCTGCCACGTTACATTTGCCTTTAAACTAAATGACAGTATATATATTGCTATTTTCTCTATTAAGAACCAAGCATTTTATAGGATCTGAATTTGTATTAATGTGCTTAGTGGGGAGCTGGTATTGATCATAAGTAAATTTAGAAAATGCCAGATTGTGCTTTTTCTGGGCACTCCTAGTGCAAATAGATTCTTGGCAGAGAGGGATATTGGGAGAAGGAAGGGATCACACTTCTTTCTCAAATATTGTAGCAGTCCTTGAATGGAACTCTTCATCAGTCCTTAAGTCTCAGGGAGGATGAAACTTAGAGTTGGTAGTTGCCCCAAAACAGCACTAGTGTGTAATGAATGCTTCTGTGTGTGTGTGTGTGTGTGAGAGAGAGAGAGAGAGAGAGAGAAAGAGAGAGAGAGAGAGATTGAGAGATTCAGAGCAGAGGAGTGGTGCTTGAGATGTGGAATATCTGCCACTAATTAATTAATTTATGATCCTGGGCAGATCATTTAGCCTTTTCAGGCTTAGTTTTCCCTGTCTATAAAATGAGGAAGTTGGACCAGATATTCACAACCCTACTGTCTCTAATCTGCCATAACCTGGAAACTGGGAGGTCGATTTAACCATCTTCCCATCTACCCATCCATCTGTCTACCTGTCCATCCACCTACCAACTACTTTTGATAGTGCCTGGCAGTGTGGCTAGAAGCTGAGGATGAAAAAAAGTAAGTTATTAGCCTTCGTGGAGCTTATAGTCCATTCTAGGGCACAGAAAATATAATGCTTTTGCCTCTTGTCAGATGTAAATGCAGTTGAAGAAACTCTGTTTTCAATTTCGCCTGCCAATGTGTTAAGTAGAGATGGCTCTTGGCTATCATGTGTGGAATATCTCTGTATATTTCCTGTACCAAATTTTAATTCTTCCTTTGAGTCATTTCCCAAAGCATAGCTGCTGTGGCACAGAGAAGGCCCATTTTGATATTAGCTTACACAAGATGACCTTAATTTGGTCGGGGGTGGTTATGGACCTCCATGAGAATTGGTAAAAACAGTAACAGCTAGCTCTGACGGAGCCCGTATTCTGTTGGCTGCTGTGCGTGGTACCATGTGCTCATTTTCCTTTAACCTCAGCACAGGTAGGAGTCCTGTTTTTCTCCGAGTCACTGAGAGGCTAAACAACCTGCCCCAGACCCATGTGATGAAGCAATCGTCCTCAGAGCCAAAGTCCCAGCGACCACAGTGTTCTTAGAAGAGAACAGTCTTGAGCACAGACACACATTTTTGCATACAATTCCAGGGAGTACGAGTCTCACCAAGGTGATTGTTTAGGGAGCTCTGACCTAACTGTATCCTAATTAAGAAAACAGCTGATGTTGGAAAACCACTATATACCTTCTGAGATCAAAGATTTCCAGTGTGTGGATACTTCTGCATCTGCTCATGAGAGGGGGGAGAACCCAGCCTGTGTGGAGGTTGAGAGTCCTGTGTGTACATGTGGTAAAAAAAACTCATGTAGTGGGGGAGCCTGGGTGGCTCAGTCAGTTAAGTGTCCATCTTTGGCTCAGGTTATGATCCCGGAGTTCTGGGATCGAGCCCCGTGTCAGGTTCTCTGCTCAGCGGGAAGTCTACTTTTCCCTCTCCCTCTGCCCCTCCCCCCACCTTGTGCTCTTGCTCTCTCTCACATAAATAAATAAAATCTTTAAAAAAAAGAGCTCACAGAGTGTCATCAGCCAAGTCCAGTGGTTCTCAAAGTGCGGTCCGTGGATCAGCAGCCTCACCAGCAGCTGGGCTCCCGGTGGAAATGCAAATACTCAGCTCTGCTCTAAATCTCTGGAATCAGAAGCTGTATGTTCACACGCCCTCCCACTGACGCTGATGCCTGTGGTACTCTGAGTGGCACCGTCCAACAGAACTTTGTGTAACGATGCAAATGTCCTGTGGCTGCGCGGTCCAGGATGGGAACTGCCAGTACTGGTGGCTTTGAGCATTTGCAATGTGGCAGAACTGAAATTTTAATTGTATTGGATTTTATTTAATTAATTAAAGTTTAAATGGCCACATGTGGTGACAGCACCACTTTGCTCCAGAGCATTCCTAAACATTCTTAGGCCTTTACATCTGAACAATTCACTGCATTAGACACAACACAACAGGACAAAAAATGGAATGACACATATAGAATTATGTATTGATAGTATCTGTTTCCTTATCCCAGTGTTGTCATTGAACTAGAAAATGTTTGGGATGGGGGCCTTGCAGTTTAATGCCAGTGAAGTCTTCCGGAAGAGAAAAACAATTTGTACCTATTTCCAAGTCCCGTCAGAACTTACGGGAAGTAGTGCCTGCTTGGATAATTGTCTCTGCTTTTAGACATTGAGGGCAAGAATTTTTTAATATTCTCAAATTCTGTATCAAGTAAGAACTTTTGAGTATTCTCAACTCGAAGCAACTCAAGTTCCTTTAATTATTATTATTATTATTTTTTATTTGCGAGAGAGAGAATGAGAGAGAGCATGAGAGGGAGGAGGGTCAGAGGGAGAAGCAGACTCCCTGCCGAGCAGGGAGCCCGATGCGGGACTCGATCCCGGGACTCCAGGATCATGACCTGAGCCGAAGGCAGTCGCTTAACCGACTGAGCCACCCAGGCGCCCACAACTCAAGTTCCTTAAAGAGAATGAAATTCAACTTGTACTTGAGGGACAGTTGTGATGTTCTGTTTGTCGGTGGAGGGGAGACATGGTCACCAGCAGAAGGTTTTGGTGTTCTACACAAAAGGATGTCCTATGAATAGAGGAACGAGGGCAGGAAGTGTCATGGCTTTCTGAGGAACAGCAAAGACTAACACTTGCCTAAAGGGTAGGGTTCATAAAGTGTTGGAAATGAAGACCTCGACCCCGCTTGTGCAGAGTGGGATGATGGGATCCTCAGCTGCCCTCATTCCTAACTTCCAACCTTTGACGCTCTCTCCTCTTTTTCAGTCAGTGGGTCTTAGGCAGGATGGTCACAGTGCTGGAGGTAGAGGGACAGAAAAGAGGGGCGAGGTGTAAGACGGGCAAGACTTTTATCATATGGGTTACCGTACCTACCGCATGTCACGCTCTCTAGTAGAAACTTGATACACAAGGAGGAGTTGGGTGCTGCCCTGAAGGAATGGATAGTCCAGGTAAGGAATCGGACGTGTCAACAAATGAGTGCAAATTGTGCCATACGCTTTCCTTGGAGTCAGTACAGTGTCCAATACAGGGACATCGAGGTGACGCTGACACAGAGCACACATCCCGAGCCTCTCACTCTTCCCTCATCTCTTGTTTCTGCCTTCTACTCCTGCTGAGCATTTTCACCCCCAGTGGTGTTTTTCTTCACTCGTATTTCAGTGTATTTTATTTTATTTTTATTTATTTATTTATTTATTTATTTATTTATTTATTTATTTATTTGAGAGAGAGAGAGAGAGAGAAACAGCATGAGAGGGGATAGGGTCAGAGGGAGAAGCAGGCTCCCCGCTGAGCCAGGAGCTGAATGCGGGACTCGATCCTAGGACCCTGGGATCATGACCTGAGCCGAAGGCAGTCGCTTAACCGACTGAGCCACCCAGGCGCCCTCAGTGTATTTTAAACAATAAATAACCCAATGAGTTTGTTCTCTGTTTCTCCAAGTGCTTGTGTTTTGTAGTTGGGCCGTGTTTTATGTAGCTTCCGTCACAGGGCTGGCCGTACTGTGTTCGGAGACGGACTCAGTCCCACATCTAAGAGTACAATGTCCGGCTGAGAGACATTTTATTTGGGTATTTGCTTGGTTATTGATTTGTTTATACATCTATTCATTTAGGAGTAGTCTATACATTTTTTTTTTAAATGTCCCGTCTCTTTCTGGAAATACTTGAGAATGCTTTTGTAAATATGATTAGGCCCGAAAAATAAATTAACGAGGCAATGTGGCTTTAAGGCACAGGGTTCTGACCTAAGGGCAGAGACAGATGCGTCCTTTTCAGCTGTGGGGGGGGTGGGGGGTGGAGGGGGATGGGGTGGGGCAGGAGTGGGTAGAAATAAGTAAATTACATCCTCTGCCTGTCACAGTGCCGGCCCTGGCCCTGCTCTTCTCCCTGACTGTCTGGGCCCGGTCCCTTGCTGCCTCCTCAGTCCTGCGAAATTTGCACTGCTTGGCTCTTTGCTGTCACAAGTTATCAGTGATGTAGGAAAGATATTAGGGTTCAAAGCCAACAGCCAAGAAAGAATTCTTGGGATGTCTTCGGTGCAAAAAAGTGGTTTTATTAAAGCACAGGGACAGGATCCGTGGGCAGAAGGAGCTGCACGGGGAGGCGGTGATGGGTGCCTGATTATATACTTTCAAGTGGGGAGGGGGTTAGGGATAGTGTAAGTCTCTAAGGAATTTGGAAGCAAGGTTTCTAGGACCTCTAGGGGGCTAGCTATTATTAGGAAAAGGTCACTTATTACTGTCTAATAAAACCTGAGTCATGAGACCCTTCAGATCTATATTGGTGGGTCATATACCTGGAGGATGATTGCCAACACGTATCTTGGAGGTAGAGATAAAGGAAGTTTCCAAAGGAATCTTTATATGTTAAAGGAGATTTATAGGGTCCTGGGGGGTTGGGCTAAGATCGCCTTTTGCCTGTAGCAAAGTATTAACATCGAGGCAATTGAGTCCCTAGAGGAAGGTCACTCTGCTTGTTTCAAGGACTTGTGAATGGGCTGTAAGTAGTAAGGAAATGTAATAATTTTTCTTCTGCCTTTGTTTCCCACATCAATCAGTAGCCTGCTGACTTCTTTTTATTATTATTAACATATAATGTATTATTTGTTTCAGGGGTACAGGTCTGTGATTCATCAGTCTTACACAATTCACAGCGCTCACCATAGCACATACCCTCCCCAATGTCTATCACCCAGCCACCCCATCCCTCCCACCCCACCACCACTCCAGCAACCCTAAGTTTGTTTCCTGAGATTAAGAGTCTCTTATAGTTTGTCTCCCTCCCTGGTTTCATCTTGTTTCATATTTTCCTCTCTTCCCCTATGATCCTCTGCCTTGTTTCTGAAATTCCACATATCAGTGAGATCATATGATAATTGTCTTTCTCTGATTGACTTATTTCGCTTAGCATAACACCCTCCAGTTCCATCCACGTCGTTGCAAATGGCAAGATTTCATTCCTTTTAATGGCTGCATAATATTCCATTGTGTATGTATGTATATATATATATATATATATATATATTTATATACCATATCTTCTGTATCCATTCATCTGTTGATGGACATCTTGGCTCTTTCCATAGTTTGGCTATTGTGGGCATTGCTACTATAAACATTGGGGTGCAGGTGCCCCTTCAGGTCATTACATTTGTATCTTTGGGGTAAATACCTCATAGTGCCTGCTGACTTCTTGATTTCTTAGCAGCCCACTGTTCCCTGTCCGTGGCCTAGGTTTCTGGAGCTAGGACGATGTTATAGCACCACATCCAAACCAGAAAATTCTCGCCCAGCAGCCTCAGGTTGGATTCTTTGGAATAGGCTGGAGATCTGACAAAAAAGTTTTTGTTTGTAAATGTTTCCCTTATTTCCTTGAAAATTCCTTTGCAGAGTGTTGCTCCCTGCAGAGGTCATTTCTGTGATCTGATTACTACATAAAATTATTATTGTTATTTTTTTAAGATTTTATTTATTTATTTGAGACAGAGAGAATGAGAGAGAGAGAGCACATGAGAGGGGGGAGGGTCAGAGGGAGAAGCAGGCTCCCCGCCAAGCAGGGAGCCCGATGCGGGACTCGATCCCGGGACTCCAGGATCATGACCTGAGCCGAAGGCAGTCGCTTAACCAACTGAGCCACCCAGGCGCCCACTACATAAAATTATTTTCTTTTATTATTAGTTCAGAATCGATCTTACATTAGCTTCAAGTGACCCTTCATATTTCTTGTAATGTTCAGGGCAAACCTTATCTCTCTTTCCCTGGTGGTAGTGGAAATCTTGTAATGTTATATTTCTGCCAGCCAACAGTGATAATTAAGCCTGATTTAGTGTGTTTAAAGTCTAAGGATCTTAAAGAGACTTTTAATCCTCTTGTTCATTTAAGATAAATTAATTTCTTCCATTTTCTCTTTTTTTCTCAAAAACTAAGTTTCTTTAATGTGTTCAGCTTTTAATATTGTAGGTGCAGATATATCTTGCTTTAAGTAGAATTGATATATAAAAACCTGGATTTACTTTGCTTTAATCATTAGGTAAAACTTCTTGTAATTATTTAAAAATTATGATTGAATACTGATCCAAACTATAGTGAATATGGGGGAATGAATGTAGCTTGACCTGTTGGGATGGTAGGTAATGATAATTTAATTTTTAAAAATATTTGTAAATAACTAGATGATGGGTTAAAAATCATTTTTATAACCGAGCCCAATTACAAAACTCAATTTGCACACTCCTTTCCAGGAATCTATTATTTTTACAAAATATGAAATATATCTGTAAATGTCATAAAGAGTATGATTCTGGCCCAAAACCAGACAGCTGATACTGAGGCAAGCAGCTGTATCTGTGGGTCAGTTACGGCCTGAATAGGAAGTTCCTTGTTCTGCATTAGTTGATTGATAAGCTGGATGGTTAATATTGATGTTTTTTGGTATTACTTATAGTTTTGGCTTGTAGCCAGGGACTTTGCTGACTATAATGGTTAATTAGCTTTATAACTGATGGTAAGAGCCAGTTTTAAGCTTTAATACACATTTTCTGGGTGTGAAAAAGAATCTGTATCCTTTGAAAGATTTAATAGAGAACAATAGATAAAGCATTTTTTATTAAGGTGTTCTAAATAAAAAGGTATATAGAAATAATTTAACACGTACTTAGTTAAAATTGGTTTGTCCTGTTTTTTTCTTTCTTTAAATGGCAGGCAGGTTTTGTCTAATCTAGTGAATCACTCAGACACAGAGACACAGGGATGTTTAGGAATGCTCCAGAGTGTCACATGGCTCCAGGATAAGAAAACAAGCGGTCATTGACTGGGCTGATGACAGTGGGGGAGATTTTGGTGGTGCATCTGTGCAGGGCGGCCAGCCTTAGTGACACTTGGTTTGTCCTCAGTTTCCCAAGAGCAGGTACAGGAAGGGCCTACAGGTTAGAAAAATTTTTGAAAGTTGTAAACTGTGCCTGTCCTTGGCACATGCTACTCCACTCCTGGGAGTATTGTTATTCTAAGAAAATAAGAGAACATACTTAGATATTTAGCTCCAGGTTTGTTGATCACATCATCCAATTGATGATATGAACCTAAATGTCCAGCAGAAGGGGGATTGGTTAAGTAAATTAAACCAATATAAAAGTCATCACAAAACATGTTATAGATAGAGGCAAACTATTTCTCTTGGCAGGAAAGCTCTTCTTCAAGTAAAAATTTGCGAGGGAGTCGAGCCCAATTATATAAAAGAGAGAAAAGGGGAGTTGGTACTGTTGAGCCGAGATAGAGGATCCAGAGCCTCCCCCACATCTCCCTCACTCCTGCAGGGGCCCCAGCCACCTCCGTCACATGCTTGTGAAATCCCCGAGGGACACAGAGAACACTTTGATGGAAATTTCTTGGCCTGGAAAGATATTCATGGTTAGTTACATTGTTACATTAAAAAGCATATTTGAAAACACATTATGAATGTAATTTTATAAACAACATGTGTGTTTGAATTATGCCTGTGTATGCTGTGATCTGTGTGTGTTATGTGTGTGTTTATGGCAAAGAAAAATGTTTAGCAAGAAATATACCAGGTATTCAAGAGTTAACTCTTTTATTTATTTATTTTTTATTTTATTTTTTTTAAAGATTTTATTTATTTATTTGAGACAGAGAGAATGAGATACAGAGAGCATGAGAGGGAGGAGGGTCAGAGGGAGAAGCAGACTCCCTGCCGAGCAGGGAGCCCGATGCGGGACTCGATCCCGGGACTCCAGGATCATGACCTGAGCCGAAGGCAGTCGCTTAACCAACTGAGCCAGCCAGGCGCCCAAGAGTTAACTCTTTTAAACTCTGGATTATAGGTATTTTAACTCCTTT
Organism: Mirounga leonina; assembly: GCF_011800145.1. Taxonomy (NCBI): domain Eukaryota; kingdom Metazoa; phylum Chordata; class Mammalia; order Carnivora; family Phocidae; genus Mirounga; species Mirounga leonina. Next base: position 65,820,423 of record NW_023270807.1, on the reverse strand, counting down.
TTTTTTTTTTTAAGATTTTATTTATTTATTTGATAGAGCGAGAGAGAGCACAAGCAGGGGGAGCAGCAGGCTGAGGGAGAAGCAGGCTCCCCGCCAAGCAGGGGGCCCGATGTCGGACTCGATCCCAGGACCCTGGGATCATGACCTGAGCTGAAGGCAGATGCTTAATGACTGAGCCACCCAGGCGCCCCTCCTTTTCCTTTTTCTTACCTGTAGTTTTAATTTTTAAATAATGACCATGTATTGATTTTTTAATAAGAGAATATTTTTGGTTATATCTGTATGAATTTCTAGGAATCACAGCTTTGGAATATATAGTATTTGACACTGTACAAGTAACCTTTAACTTTTGCATAAATAGTACTTGGTCTCTGTTCTAGTTATCTACTGCTACATACGAGTCATCCCCAAAACTCAAGTTCCTTGATAATTACATTATTGATTGCAGTTTCTGGGGGTCAGTGTTTGGGAAGGGCTCTGCTGGGTAGTTCTGACTCAGGGTTTCTCCTGGGGTTATAGTCGGACGATGGCTGGTGCAGCCAGGGTTGGCCAGGCATCTCTTTCTTCCTATTGACTTAGGGCCTCTTCATGTGGGCTCTCTGCAAGGGTTAGTTTGGACTTTCTCACAGTACCGTGGCCTTGGGACAGTCAGATATCTGGCGTGGGAGCTAAAGTTTTCAAGAGTGAGTGTACCACTGAACAAAGTAGAAGCTTTTATGGATCAGGCTCGGATGTCATCTAGAACCACTTCTACCATACTCTTAGTCAATGGTAACAAGCCCATCAAGATCCCAAGGGAGCATCACAGGACAGGAGACATAATTTGTGGGGCCCAGTGCAAAATGAAAATTCAGGGTCCCTTGCTCAAAACTTATTAAGAATTTCAAGTCAGTGACCACAGAGCCAAGTATGGAGCCCTTCAACATGGGGGGCCTGATGTGCATCCTATGAAATCATCCCCGGGGAGGGAACATCAATTCCATCTCTAGATAGGAGGAGAGTCAAGGCCATGCTGTAGAAAAGCAGGAGATGGGAGTTAATGGTGAGACCATCTTTGAAAAAGAAAATCTGCCACAGTCTCTATGACTCATCTTCAGTTAAGGAGGTGGCTTGCATTTTTACTCCCCGGAACTAGAGTTAGCCATTAATCACAAAGGAGGAACTACTGGTTCTCCAGCAATCCGGCTGCCCTAACAGTCACAGGGATGTGTTTTAAAACTCTTTGTGGAGAAATACCAGTTGCCTCTAAATAGATTCTAACAAAAATACCCGTTTTATACACCCCCCACCCCCCGCCAAATTCTTAGGTTGAAGCACTCATCCTCAGTGTGACTGTATTTGGTGATAGGGTCCTTAAGGAGGTAATAAAGTTACATGAAGTCATTAGAGTAGGGCCCTAATCCAGTAAGACTGGCGTCCTTTTTTTTTTTTTTTTTTAGATTTTATTTATTTATTTGACAGAGAGAGACACAGAGAGAGAGGGAACACAAGCAGGGGGAGGGGAAGAGGGAGAAACAGGCTTCCTGCTGAGCAGGGAGCCCGATGCGGGGCTCGATCCCAGGACCCCGGGATCAGGACCTGAGCGGAAGGCAGACGCCTAAGGACTGAGCTACCCAGGCACCCCCTGTAAGAAGACGGAGAGATAGGAGGAGAGCATGAGCACAGAGGAAAGTCTGTATGAGGATACAGTGCAGAAGCAGCTGTGGGCGAGCCAAGGAGAAGCCTCAGGAGAAACCACAATTGCCCACACTTTGATCTTGGACTTTCAGCCTCTGACCTGGGAGAAAATATGTCTGTTGTTTAAGCCTCCCCCCAACCCCGGCCCCAGTCTGTGGCATTCTGTTATAGCAACCCTGGTACACTAATATGATATCTAAGACTTACACGTATTCATTTTACTTGTCCTTTTCAGTGTTTTCTTTATTAGTCATCCTTAATCCATTGGTTATCCCAGGTTCTTTGTCAACGTCCGAGGAAAGACAGATCTAATAGTAAATGCCATGTTTTAATTAATGTCCCTTCTTTAATAATATTCTGATGAATAAGGGCTTTATGATTTATTTTTCCTGGAGTGTTGCTTGTGTCCAGGAAAGGTTCCCTTCTATCCTAATACTATGGCTCATTCATGGATTTGTATATAAATTTGAATATCGCTTTTAATCACCGGGGTCAATTATTTGCAACCATGACCAGGAACAGTTTGTCTTTCCTTTCTGTGTATGCCACTCTTCCCCTCAAGGGCTGGAATCTGTTTCACCTCACCTTGAATCTGGGCTGGCCTTGTGATTTGCTTTGCCCAGTAGAATGCAGTGGAAGTGATGCTGGTGAGTCCCAGACCCAGTCCTTTAAAGGCGCTGCAGTGTGCGGTGCAGTGTGCCCAGCCCGCTGCAGAGTCCCCTTGAAAGGGAGAAGCCTCGGGTGGGGAGCTGCAAGCATGAGGGTGTTGAGTGCCTGCTGAGTTCCAGGAGGGAGAGGGAAACGGCTAGGGGATTGGGGGGTGCCAGAGACAAAGTGTACCTGCTGGGCCTGCTTGTGTGGCCGGGAAGGCACCAGGGAACGAAGCACAGGGCTTTTATGATGGTGGTTTTAATTGGCCATGGAGCCCTGTTGACCTGCCCTGGATATTGCGAAGTTGGAGCTGTGAGGGCTGCCCGATGTAGGGACTGGCGGGACAGCATCCACAATTGCCTCCTTGGATCTCTGGTACTTTCCCCAGGCACTGGCTGGGGAATTGGCTCCAGAACACATACTGCCTTGCCAAAGCTCCTACAGGGATAGCTACCTCACACACTGTTGTAGCTGGAACTGTGTGCCCCCCAAATTCCTATGTTGAAGTCCTAACCCCTAGTGCCTCAGAATATGACCTTCATTGGAAATAGGGTCACTGCAGCTGTAATTAGCTTAAGTGAGGTCATAATGGGACGCCTGGGTGGCTCAGTCGTTAAGCATCTGCCTTCAGCTCAGGTCATGATCCCAGGGCCCTGGGATCGAGCCCCGCTTCGGGCTCCCTGCTCCGTGGGAAGCCTGCTTCTCCCTCTCCCACTCCCCCTGCTTGTGTTCCCTCTCTCGCTGTGTCTCTCTCTGTCAAATAAATAAAATCTTTTAAAAAAAAAAGAAATTATGTCATCCCATGGTGTAATGGTTAGTTTCATGTGTTAACTTGGCTAGGCTATAGTACCTAGCAATTCAATCAAACACTAATCCAGGGATTTTGTAGGTGGATGGAGATTAAATTCTACAGTTGTTGACTTTAAGTAAAGGAGATTACCCTCTATTATTATTATTAACTGGATAATTATTCTCATCCAATCAGTTGAATGCCTTTAAGAGCAAAGGCACCTGGGTGGCTCATTCAGTTAAGCGGTTAAGCATCTGCCTTCGGCTCAGGTCATGATCCCAGGGTCCTGGGATTGAGCCCCGCGTCGGGCTCCCTGCTCAGCAGGAAGCCTGCTTCTCCCTGTGCCACTGCCCCTGCTTGTGTTCCCTTTCTGACAAATAAATAAATAAAATCTCTAAACATAAATAGATAGATAGATAAATAAATAAATAAATAAAAAAGTCAGTCATACTGATATAGGCTGGGCCCCTAATCCAGTATGACTGGTGTCCTTATAAAGAGGGGAAATTTGGGTGCAGGCAACCTGTAGATGAAGAAATAGATCAGAGTAATGCAGAAGCCAGGGAATGACGGAGACTTCTAGTAAGCCAGCAGGAGCTAGGGGAGAGGCACAGAACCAAGTCTCCTGTGTAGCTCTTGGGGGAACCAATGCTGTTGGACACCTCGATGTCAGACGTGTAGCCTCCGGAACTATGAGACAGTACATTCGTGTTGCTGAAGCCCCACAATTTGTGGTACTTTTTAATAGCGGCCCTAGCAAACTAGCACAAAGACCAGTGCCCCTTTGCCTCCTTTTTCTCATCTCTGCAGTTCCAGGTGGGTGAATGCAGACAGAAGCTTGTGCCCGTGATGTGGGGGCTGCCAAACGGCCTCACACCTTAATCCAGTTAAAATTAAAATTCTCATTTCCTCAAAAAGTTCTGGGAAAGGAGATTTATTGGGTATTTCAGGCACAAGGGAAAGGAGATACTCTTTGATAGGAGGACCTTTTTAATGCCTCTGAAACTGTAGCAGATACGTTGTTTGATCTACCTTCTTCGAGACCCTTCCACCCAAGAATATGTCTTTCATTATTGCAGAGTTTACACAGAGTTAACACCTCATTGTATTTCTCAAGAAACCTGATTTAACCTGACTGGATTCGGATTGGCGCTTGATTATTCCGATGTAATCATTTTTTGTAATGATTTTTAGGGCCATGATTGTTGAAAACTGATGTTAGAGTCTTAAAAGAGGTGTACCTGATGCAGAAATGTTTAGTGCCTTATACAAACAATAATATTGGGTGCATTATGTAGTAATAATGGAAATTACATTTGCAAAATAGTTGTGGTGAGAGAACATCCTGAAACACAGAAAATGGAAAAAGCACAGAGGGAAAGAAACCCATGTTTTATTCACAGCATTTGGCTGGCTGTGCTTTCAGGCTGGAAGTCAGGGAAGAAGTTTATGAGCTCCTCGGTCCTGCGCCATCCTTGGCCGTGTGATTTAGATCAACGTACTCGGTTCTGATTGAAGTGGAGAATTTCCAGTCATTGGAATCAAAAGGGGTTGGCAATATGGTTGTATTTGAAAATACTTTCTGCTCTTTCGATAGGACAACATTTTGTAAGTGAAATTGGATTTTCACAGTAAGCATATATTTACTATGATTTATCCTAATTTGTTTTTTTTCTGTTGCTCATAACTTCTGATTGATAGCTTATTTTAAAAATGTTTGGAAAAAAATATGAAACATATATTCCTCTATATTCACCAGTGTAGTTTTTAGGTCAGTTGCAGGCTGATTAACTTTGCCCTGTCCCTTAATAGTTTGATGTATTGATCACATTCAACATGTGAACTCACAGAAAACCATGGTAGAAATACATCTATAAGGATTTTAAAAAATTCTTAACTATGTCAATTGACATGAAATGTTGATTTTGAGTTTTGGCTATTTTCTGTACTAACTAGACAATTTTGTAAAGTTTTAAATACATACTTCTTTTGGCAGTTTAATTACCCCAATTCAAGAATATTCTGCTTAAAATTTCAATGATTAAACAAAGTCAAGAAAGTGGCAGGGCTGCAGAGATGAAAAAAAAAAAAGTGAGTTAATTTTTTTGTGTCCAATTCACAAAAATTATCTTAGCCTTGTGCCTTGTGCATGTTTGCATAGAATCTGCCTTTGGTTCCTTTCAGAAAAGAAAGTCTTTTGTTTTGTTTTTCATTTTACTTTTTCTCTTTTGAGTTTGGACAGGCTAGTTTACAGATATCTAGATGATTCTGAGGCCTCTTGGTATTCTTGGGGTGTTACCATCACTCTTTCCCTGGTGGACCATAAGGTGCTACTGTCCAAGGCAAGACAGTGAAAGAAGGCATCTCCCTTGGGATGTAAGGATACTGGGCAAGGACCATTTTCCTGGAGCAGTTATGTCTAAATCCTACCCATCTTCTCCTCCACCCAACTCTGAAATCACACAAGCAATATCGGCAGCCCAAAGTCATTTTTACCAAGGCCTCATCTGCACATAGGGCTGTTTCGCTGAGATGATGTATGTAGAAAGTAATTCTGTAAGATGTAAACTGCTCTGCAAATGTAAACTGGGGATACTGATAACAAGACTTCTACTCACGGGGCCTTATTCACTCTCTAATGGCACTTTATTTTCTAAACCAAAAGCCTTTTAGGGAATCTGAGTTACCATTTTTCGTCTTGTGGTTTATGGGGAGTCAGCATCGTGTAGTGGGTTAGAACATGGGCCATGTGGACAGACTCAGTTCACATGTCACCACTGCCTCTCCAGCTGTGTGACTGGGGATAGGTTACTCTCTGAGTCTGGTTTCCTAAACTTCAAACAGGGATAGCAACAGAATTAGCCTTGCAGAATTGTTGAGAGGAGTAAAGGGATATTGCAAGCTAAGCACTTTGCATGGTGCCAGGCGCATACAAGCGCTCAGTAAGTAATTAGCTTTCATTGCTTTCTGGAGGCATTTGGGGTTCTGTTATTCTAATAGCAAAGCCAGCAAAAATGAGCTGATTCTCTTAATTAATTGCAAAATCTCTCCTCCCTATATTTCATCTTACCTAGAGTGTGAACTTAGGTTCATTAAACGAACAGAGAATGGTGTTGCCTTTTTTCCCCCGCTTTAGGATGCTGTGCTGGTGTATACTGTTAAAAGAAATCATGGGATAATAATCTTTTTTTTTTTTACAAGTCTAATATTCAGATACCTGAGAACTCTCCCTGGCTTCCAGTCCTGAGAAGTTGGAGGGGGCTGAGGGTTGTGAGGTGGTCCCGGCAGACGGCGGCCCTCTGTCCGGGCCTCCCTATGGGCCACCGTGCTGTCCTGACATGGCTGGGTTCCTGTGAGCAGAGTCTGGGCTGTCGGGGAGAGGCTGTGGGCATGCAGCTCCATGAAACACATGCCCCAGCATCTCCTTCTCAGGCATCCGTTCCCATTGGGCAGAAAGTAGGAGGGTCCTTTATGATTTCCGACTGGCATTTCATTATTTGTGTATTAACATTTGGTGTGGAGTGAGGTTAGAAACTCATGTCATTAGTGGCCATTGAAAAAGACCTCTAGCTCTAAAATCTGAAACATTCTGCTTTTGTAGGAGGTCGTTAGTTATACAGCGATGCTCCTGATGTCAAGATGGTATTTTTAACAACGTTTATTGAATCTGCTAATCTCGTTGCATCATTTTGTTACAGATTGATGTTCTCAAAGCAGATCTGGAGAGTGCAGAATGGAAAGTTTTAGAAAATCTTATTCTGGAAGATGTCCTGGAACAAATTGGACAGCTCACCTTTGAGATTCATCTCCACTGGCCCGGGTTTGAGGTCAGTGGTGGGGACAGCAGTGTCGTGCGATTCTGGTACAGCCTCCTCAAAGAGTTAGAACTAAAGGGTTTCAGGCTTTTTCATAGTTACAGAGATTTATCTAAACCCCAGCTGTTCCTGAAGAAAGACATTTTCAATGCAAGTAGCTGTTACACTCTGAGTTGGGTGAATACAAGATGGACCTAGGATGCAGGACCTCATGGAGAACTCCGGGAAATAACTTCAGAATGAGGCGTGTCCTTGTCCAGTCTCCTCCCGCGAGCCTGTTAGCTGCTCCGGGCGGGGGTGGGGTGGGGTGGGGGGGGGTTGTGTTAGCGCCTTTGTAGTGCAGTAGCCCGGCACCTACCCTGTGGTAGGGACACGGTTAAGACCTGTGGATGGGATGGACACCGGAGTGCCACAGGAGTCCATCTCCATCTGCCCAAAGCCTGGGCCTTTCTCCTGTTTGCCTCCGACAGAGCGGGGATGCTTGTCCTTCTTCGTTTTAACTGGGAAGATAACCCTCCACTTATCTGTGTTCCCTAAAATTCATTATGCATCTAAAATCTATGAATTCACCAACATGAGGAAGAAATTACCTAACATTTCCATTTTTACTGAGTTGATGAGATTCTTAAGTTTGTAGCTTACTGTTTAAAAGAGGGCCTTTCCTTTGACTGTCACTCCCCTCTTTCAGGGTTTTTCTTGTTCACCTGGTCAATGACATTCTTTAGGACCTTGTAGATTTCAGTCATTCCTCCTCAGCCTTTGCTGAGGCCATGCTGTGGCTTTATAATCACCCCTGGTTCTGGTTTCTGGGGACTCAGACGCACCAAATTCTGTCACCGAGCTTAAAAGCCTAGACTATGCAGAACCTCAACTCAGGATTCTTTTCAGACTCAGCCTTAAATCCCCTTCTGTTCCTATGAAACCAAGCACAAAGCAGAATCTGGGTGTCTTTGCTGTTGCCTCCACTGACTTCAGACCTGACTTCCCAACCACAGCCTTGCCTATCCTGTCAAATTTTTTTTTTTTGATACATTATGTCAAGGATTAAGTGAGTTTTTCTCTACTGCCAGTTGGCATTTGTTAGAAGACCATGGCCTGAGAGCCAAAGTCTGTCTCTTTCCTGGGATGCTTACATAGTGTTTTAGTAACACCAATCCTTTCTGTATTTTTAGAAATTAAACAGAAAATGTAGGTTCTCAGTAGTTCAAATGATCTCCATCATTTTTATTTATAGGATTAGATATTTACCCCCACAAATGATTTTCAAAAATTCTATTTCAAATAAGTCAATTGAATAGCATAAAAACAAACCAAGTTATTACCTTATTATAAATTAAGTATATTTTCTGGCATTTTTTACATCATGAGAGAGCAGGAAAACTATATATCCATTGTTGGTTCAAGAAATTTGGGGAGAGAGTAGAATGCTGGTTGCTACTAGACTTTATCCCTTCTTCCTGTTTTTTACCTCCTTCTACCCCAGATGTTCCCTGGGCTGGCTTTTTGTTTCTTGCAGTGGTTTGAAAATACCATGCCATCAAGTGAGAAACCAAAATATAGGAGAGTTAGATGATCTTATTCACTTCAGTTCAAAAGGGAACAAGACTTTCTGAATTTTTAAAAATACAAATAAGCTTTTTATTTTAAAACACATAGTACACTAGTAAAAGTCATTGAGGGTGGGAGAACCAGCTTGAATCAGTTAAAAAGTAGCAGCTAAGTTGCTCTCTGTGTCCATAGGTATCTCAAAAACACAAAGGGTCCATGAAAAACTCTGAAGTGGTTTAATGCTTAGTGTGCATGGTATTGCCTTCAAAACAAAGTTAACTTTAGTCCAGTTCCTGCTTGGATTATATCACAGATTCTCTCTTTTATTTTTTAATCAAAATTTTATACACCGAAGTATATACAATAAACCTTTTTATACATTAAACCTGGTAAACCTTCTTGTATACCAAAGTATGAAGTGTTCTAATCTTATGTGTCCAGTCTGTTCAGATTTTAGATACGTACACGCCCATATTAAGACTTTTAATTCAGGGGATTGAAGATTGATGGAATCACTGAAAGTCCCTTTTATACAGGGCAAATCCCCATTTATTCCAGATTGGTGGTGCAGAACATTGACTTCATCACACACAAACACACACACACACTATATATATATATATCTGAAGCAAGAATGGCTGTACTGTTAAAAAAAAAAAAAAGACAAACTCAAAATAAATCACAAACACACCCACCCACACCCACCTATAAGGCAGCTTGTTCAATAGTTTTTTGTACTTATTTTATGCTTATTTCTAAGACTGTCCTTCATTCCCTTCATGGATAGTTCGAAATTTATGATGAATATCCTGACTGTTGCTATGGTTTCCCTGCCTCTGAAATTTATTATGCTTATTGTGTAGGCTGGGGTTTCTTAACCTCAGCACAGATTGCCACTTTGGGCTGGATAATTCCTTGTTGGGGGAGGGAAGGCTGTTCTGTGCCTTGTAGAATGTTTAGCAGCATCCCTGGCCGTCTCCACTAGATTCCAGGAGCACCTCTCCCTCTCCCCCACTCAGCTGTGACAACCAGACACATCTGCAGACAGTGTCAAATGTCCCCTTGGGGGCAAAGCCATCCCCCGTGGAGAACTAGTGGTGGAGGCCACGAGCAAGGGTCTGGGGTACCACGCACTGCCATTTGGGAAGATCCTGCTTGTGAAGGCAAAACAAGAACCAGCACCACCGTAACCCCCACAAAAGCAACACAAACAGAACACAGGGGAGAGGTAAAGTCAAGAGCTGCTATCGAGAGCATCCTCTGTGCCCAGCACTGGGCAGAGATGGTTCCTCATTCTCCAGGAACTCCGTAAGGAAGTGGAGTTTTCCCGATTGTACAAGTGAGGAAACCCTGAGAGGTTAAATAGCTTATTCAGATGATGCCACTAGTAGATGGTAGAGTAGGAATCCACCTCTCCGATCTTTCAGATCCAAAGCCTGTGCTGGTCCCCTTCCCTCCACAGGGCCGCCTCAATAGCCTCTAACAGATGTGAGATGCCACTCCCAAAGGGCGTATTTTTGCTTCCTTATTAGTAAATGGCGGGGGGGGGGGGGGGACTACAAATATACTAACAACAGACCTGCAAATCAGAGTTGGGACATTTTTGTAGCATGCAGGTTTAGTTTAAATAATCTATTTAAGGGGCACCTGGGTGGCTCAGTCGTTAAAGAGTCTGCCTTCGGCTCAGGTCATGATCCCAGAGTCCTGGGATCGAGCCCCGCATCGGGCTCCCTGCTCTGCGGGAGGCCTGCTTCTCCCTCTCCCACTCCTTCTGCTTGTGTTTCCTCTCTCGCTGTGTCTCTCTCTGTCAAATAAATAAAATCTTTAAAAAAAAAAAATCTAATTAAAACATGCCTGCCAAATGGAGACTTCCTGCAAGAAGAGGGGGACCCAGCGACTTCTCTGTCAATATTTCAGGTTGCCAGAAAAGTTCTTGCAAGGCCTGGAAGCAGCTCTTGGCCCTGGCTTGTCCCACTATGTGGCACTTTCCTCTTAGGTTTTAGAAAGGGCACAGTCACTTGGAAATGGAGTGTTTCCTTTGTTTTCAAAGTAGTCTTTGACCTGCAGATACATGGGCCTCATCTTACCAGAGCAATGCTCATATGTGAATCTAAAAGTATAAATTTAATGATGTTCTTCAAATGATTAAAAAAACCTGTTTAGGTGAAAGACGGATAAGACATACATAAGAGATTCGCACAAACTGTGTCACAATTTAGTTTGAAGTCAAAGAAAAAATATTTCCCTTTCCCCTTCTCTTAGAGTGATTGTATTTGTTGCATCTATAACAGGTTATCATATAAATATTTGTAACTATTTGATATGTTAAAATGAAGAAAGTCAGGAAGAAGTAAACAAACGTCTGTTAGAATTCTCTGAAGGACCACTGATCTGTATTAGGGTAGAACAAAAGTAAATTCATGAGTTTACGGTGTTTAGTACAAATTAATTATTCATGTAAGCTATTTCTGTCTTGGCTATACGATTTTAGATATAGTAAACACAGTACAAGATTTGGATTTCCTAAGTATTACATGTTTGTTTTTTGCAAAGCTTGGATTAATACCAGGGAGCCAGCCTCATCATCATATTTTGTCAGATTAAAAGTGAAGCCCTCATTAAAACAGATTATTATTCTTGACAACACAACAATACCTCCAGGCTCAATTAATATAATTGTTCTTTTCTGCTGGAGATAAGTTTATGTTTGCCTTTTAAGCAATAACAATTCTTTTTGTATTAGCCAATAGCTGCTTCTTTGTGAGTTCAGAACACATTTAACTTTATGTAAAAATGTCTTTTTCTTATTGAAAGAGGTATTTGAACTTTACTTATCACATGAAATCATAACCCAAAGATTCAATGTATTCTTAAACTGCCTAAATTTAGAAAATATTGAAATTCTTTAGATAATTATATTTCTGTCCTTAAGGAAAATAAATCAGGCAAACTTTTTTTTTTTTTTTTTAAAGATTTATTTTTCTGACAGATAGAGAGACAGCGAGAGAGGGAACACAAGCTGGGGGAGTGGGTGAGGGGGAAGCAGGCTTCCCACGGAGCAGGGAGCCCGATGCGGGGCTCGATCCCAGGACCCTGGGATCATGACCTGAGCTGAAGGCAGACGCTTAATGACTGAGCCACCCAGGTGCCCCTAAATCAGGCAAACTTAATGTCACACTTTATGTTTAACAGTATATGGAAAAATGCTAGTTTCATTAAAATTAATGCTTTGTGGGGCGTCTGGGTGGCACAGTCGGTTGAGTATCAGACCCTTGGTTTCAGCTAGGGTTGTGATCTCAGGGTCATGGGCTCGAGCCCCGTGACAGACTCCCTGCTCAGCAGAGTCTGCTTGAGATTCTCTCTCTCTCTCTCTCTCAAATAAATAAATCTTTGAGAAAAAAACCCCAACTAATGCTTCTTAAAACAAACAACATTCCTGTGGGCACAGTTATGGGGCCCAACTCTAACGGAAGAGGCCAAAAGAATGTCTTTCGCTAGGTTCTGTTTTACTAAAGGATGAAACAAACACAGTCTCTGTAGCTGAGTGTTTCTTTTGAACTATCTAACTCGGAGAGCGCAAGCTGGAAGCTACAAAGATTATGCCACAAATCTGACAGTTCAAAAAATACACAACTAAGTCGCATTATGTGGAGGAGGCAGAAGAGTAGGATGGAAGGAGAAAGATTTTGCTGCTGCTGCTGACTAGCTGTGTGGCATCGAGCGAATCACCACCTTTATTTGCCTAGTTGCTTATCTTAGGTTGGAATATTTGATGTCTAAGGTTTCTTCTTGCTTGAAGATCTCATTATTCTAAGATTTTTGTGATTAGAGATGGCTTAGACAGTGGTAGGGCAATTTCTTCATTTGTGTGCTATAAAGGGAAGCCTTAGGATAAATTCACAAGAATCCAAATGATGTGCTTATTCAGAAGAAAAGGCCTGAAATAAAAGAGGAATCTGTGATGATAGTTCTCCAATCAAATGAAGTGCCCTCAGGCCAAGTACCTCTTTGGAGAACAGCTTAAACTCACAGGGTTCTAAAAACTGGAATGTTTCAGACTGTACTGGTTTATACATCTGTTTACAGAATATCCTAACAAAGTGGCACCATCTGAAGATACTAGATTAAGTATGTGTATCTACGGCGATCCTTCTGTATGTGCATGTGTGAGCGTGTGTACATATACATTTATATGTATGGCTGAATGCCCAAGAAAGAAAAATCTTCAGACACACAAAGCTCAGAGGGAGCCTAGAACCAGACAGGTAGGTAGAGCAGGAAGCTACTCTGCAGCAGTCCTAGGAGTTTAGTGTATCAGTGGTGCTAGAGGCCGAAAGCACTGGAGATAAGGCTGTGTGGGGGGAAAGGATCGGCATGGAGACACTTGCACAGTGGGACCCTGGGAGTGCTCCATTACCTCAGTGCAAGAGTCCTAAAAATCCTCCCTCCCTCCCTCATCCCCACCCCCAGCACAAGAAAGCCTATCCTTGCTGTAGCTCTGGGAGGAACTAAAAGTTTCCCATGAGAATCTGAAACCTCTGGCCTGTTTACGGAGTTGACTTTATATTCATCTCATGGTGAAGAAAACCAGAAGCTGAGAAATGAAGATAAAAAACTGAGGGAGTATACATAAGGGTATATGGCAGAAACGGATGTAAAACGACTGTGAAGGGGCTCTTCAACTCAGGCTACAAAGGATTTCTTCAAAAAAGAAAAAACAAGACCCATTTAAGATGAATTCCTAACAAAAAGTTACAACTGACAAGGAAGTGGCCCACCATGAGGTAGAGTTGACATACACAATAAACGCGGGGTTTTCAGCCCAAGAACTTGACATAACAAGTCTTAAAGTATAATATAAATTGTTTAAAATGATTAAAGGCATAAAAGACGGGCGCCTGGGTGGCTCAGTCGTTAAGCGTCTGCCTTCGGCTCAGGTCATGGTCCCAGGGTCCTGGGATCGAGCCCCGCATCGGGCTCCCTACTCCGTGGGAGGCCTGCTTCTCCCTCTCCCACCCCTCCTGCTTGTGTTCCCTCTCTCGCTGTCTCTATCAAATAAATAAATAAATAAAATCTTAAAAAGAAAAGGCATAAAAGACTATATAAGAAACCTTAAATGATATATGAAGAACAGGTAAATATAAAAAAGTATAACTAGACCTTCCATAAAAGGAAAGTCATTGGAACAGATTTAATGGATTAAGCAATACAGCTGAGGAGACTGCAAAGCAAACTGAAAGATATACCTGAGGAAACTACCCAAAACGTAGCACAGAAAAATTTATATTCTTAACGTATTTTGAGTAGTCTGAAGATGAAGCAGTAAAGTTGAATATTTGAGCTATGGGTGTAAAAAGTGGTGCTAGACCTATTATGTGTAATATGGCAGTCATTAGCTGCAGGTTGCTATTGAACACTTAGAATGTGGCTAATATGACTGAGGAACTGAATTTTAAGTAGCTTAAATTTAAAAACTTCTACCTGATTCAATTATTAGAAAACTCAGATATATTTGCAACAACTTGGGCATGTAAATCGACTTGGTGTGAAACAGGTAAAATATCTGATGAATATTTAGTGTCTAAATTGAGAAATGCTGTTATGTGTGAAATATACACCAGATTTCAAAGACTTAGTATGAGGAAAGTAAAATATTTATTTAAAAGATAATTGAGGGGCACCTGGGTGGCTCAGTTAAGCGTCTGCTGACTCTTGATTTCAGCTCAGGTCATGATCTCTGGGTCTCGGTATCGAGCCCCACATCAGGCTCCGTGCTCAGCGGGGAGTCTGCTTGAGATTCTCTCTCTCCCTCTCCCTCTGCCCCTCCCTGCCAGCTCACGCTCTATTTATTTCCAGAGAGAGAGTGAGATAGAAAGCATGAGAGTACAAGCAGGGGGAGCGGCACGCAGAGGGAGAAGCAGGCTTTCCACCGAGCAAGGAGACTGATGCAGGACTCAATCCCAGGATCCTGGGATCATCACCTGAGCCGAAGGCAGACGCTTAACCAACTGAGTCACCCAGCCATCCCTAAATCAACCTTTTTAAAAAAAATAACTGAATGTTGAAATAATACTTTGGATATATTTCATTAGATGAAATATATTAAAATTAATACCCTGGTTTTTTTTAATGTGGCCATTAGAAAGTTAAAAATTGTACACATGAAAAAAAGTTACACACATGGCTTACATTTTCTATTAGCACTGTCCTGGGACATGTACTTAAAAAATGTTTGAGATTTGAGTTAGTCCCTCAGATCTCAAAAGCTGAAGGGTGGAGAATAGGATGTGGGGAGCTAGAAAATTCCCCTAAAGATTGTGATTGCAGTTCCAGGAAGCTGTGCAAGCAAAGGAGTTCTCTCTTTGTCACTAAAAATAAAGCCACTCTAAGGACTCTGGTTGCAAGTTGCGATGGCTTTTCCCTTAAGTTCCAGAGAAAATGGCAGTGTTTAGGTTGAGATAGCTGTTTCTACAATTAATAAAGTGATTATGAACATAGAAATATAGAAAATGTATATACATATATATCTTCACATACATACATGCGTGTATATATATACACACAAACCTACAATACATAAATACATGTATTTACACAATACATAAATGCATGTAAATACATGCACACATGCATGTATTTATTTCTGGTTATCAAAATTTCTCCTATGTGTACTAAACAGTGCCATTTCTGAAATACTCAAGATAGACTCTACTGCACTGATTCTCATTCTTAGTGTGTCTATCAACCAGGGATCTTGCTCAAAGTGCTGAGTTTGACCCAGTGAATGAATATACACATATTTTTGTATATTCACATTAATATACAAATATATATTAATATAAATATATATTTCTTAGTTGCAATTTTTTGTTCATTCATTCATTTTACTTACCCATTGATCAAATGAACATTTGAGAACACGGGTGTTCTCTGAAAATTCATGGGCTCTCATGAATTTGAGCCACGTGCTGTGGCTCTTTCTATTGGATCACCTCTTCTCCTTCGTAGGTCCCTTGGCACTTGCCTTATTTCTACTATCTTTCATCGATTACTGTATGATCCACTAAGAGAGAATGCTGCCAATTAAACCATGACACATCACTGACTTTAAGACATAGCCCTCATTTCAGAGATGTCAAAACATGGAAAACATGCATCTTTGATGGCACACAGCATTGGCGTTCCCTAGGTCTCACCCTGAGACCCAAACTGAATACTGCTGCTGGATACGTGGACCTGGATGGCCCTTCGCACATGCCTTCCCCATACCTGAATTCGTTATGGCTCCTCCAACTAACTCTGTTTTCTTCTCTTCTGTATCTCAGTGAGCAACACCATCTCTGGGTGATTCTGGTGCAGATGGCTCTCAGTCTGTGCCGAGGAACACCGTTCTTCAAGGAAAGCCTTCTATAATCTTTACTAGTGCTCAATCCTTACGGCTGTCATTCAAGAGTTTAATATTTCACTGTCATTATTTTCCTTCGGGTAATTTATAAACATGCTAGTAAGGACATCGACCAGCCTCATGATGCATCGTCAAGAATCACTCTATACTTTTTTACTTAGAGAAGTGCCTGTTTGATGCTATTCCCTGTTCCTTATCTTAAAACTATCTCCTTATAAGGACAAAATATTCCCAGTTTGTCCTTCAGTATTTAAATATTTGCTTGATTAAAACTTTCAGTAAAGCATCACTTTTATTCTAACCTTTAGGAAGGAAATCTGTCCTGGGTGTCATAAGAAGGTTGCAGTGGGGAAAAGGGGCCAGAAGGTAACCACTTAATTCCAGTAACAACATGATCTTGAGACTTTTTTAAGCTGGAAAAGAACCCCACTCATTTGTGTACTCTGAAATGGGTGCAATCCTAACTCAGTGCCACCACTAAGTGAACAAATACAGAATGTGTTAGACTTAATCTGTGTGCTCTCAGCGCGATGCCCTGTATTTTTGTTAGTTAACTAGAATAAACCCATTAACATACCATATTAATATATCACCCCCACCTCTAAAGCATCATTTCTCCCCATAAAATAAAAATGACTCATTTAAAATCTGCAGATGGTTTAATTTGTTGTCTCAACAGTTAAGACTTAAGACTAAGAATGAAAATTTTGATAACACTTTCTAGAAAAAATGCTTTATTTAAAAATATGATCTTTTTTTTAAAAAGAGACAACTTTTATGTACAGTTTAGTTTAGAAACAGTCAAAAACACAATAAAATAAAACCAGATTTAGAAATTATGATTTGTAACATATACAATACTGATGCTGAACGAGATAGTTTAAATGTATGATTAATTCTTTCTGTCCCATTACATTTCAATCATTCACATTTGTTAAAACCAGTGGTTTGGGACGAAAGAAAAGGTATTCTGTGAACTCCTCCTCCCTCTTCAGGAAGTGCAGCTACTCGTGCCGGCAGGCAGATACAGAAAGGCAGCAGCCAGGCAGAGCATTCTCATTTCTTTGCGTGTCTGTGTGCCCCCAAAATAACGTGTCTTACCATTTTTTAATTCTCTTTTTCTATCTTCTATTTATTTATATGTGGCCATAGTGCCAGGTCATCTATACCAGGCCTTTTTAAAAATTAATTTTTAAAAATGGAAGTTCTAAGCACTAGAAGCATGAATTGCTATTGACAGTCCAGGGCTCAGAGCTAATGCCCTTAGGATATCAACATTCAACATGATTTTGTTCTCCAAGTTGGCACTCTGAGCAGCTTATGAACCAATGTTTTGAAGCATGGTACTGAAATATTTCAAAGCACATTCAAATATTCAAATATCTTACAGAGATTTGTAGTAAAACAGGAGAAACGGCTTGTCAACCAAAGTGCTGTTAGCTACTATCTTGATTTCATAATCTGAAGTTCTTAAACTTTTTTTTTTTTTTTAAACCAACCAGTTATTGCTTCTCAAAGAGGGGAACCATAGCCATCTTTCTGGAGTGTCAATTTTATTCAAAGATTTGGAAAGAAGTTAAAAATTTTTCTAATCTTTAAAAAGTTCTGTTGCATATATTCATAAGCAAAATCAGAATAATTTTAAAGATAAAACACACCACTTCAAAGAAATTACAAGTTGACATTTTGGACGATGCCCTCATACCCTAGCTCCTATGAGGAGTATTTCAGTAGTAACATCTGTGAATCGATGACCTAGGAGACCCTGATTTCTGGAAGTGTAGCCAGGTCCTTACAGATAGTAAATACAAATAAAACTCAAAGTCTTGACTCAATTCTCTTGAGTTTCACCTTCAAAATAACATAATTCTCTGCTTATATATAGTCCTATCTATACTGATTGGGAAGAAAGCCAAGGAAACAACTCTGGACTGTTTATTTTCCATTGTTTAATAGTTAGAGGAATGCTGCAGTCAGAGAAGATTGCTGGCTTAAAGTAAACATACGATATATGTCATAAAAAATAGAACTCCTGAATCCAAAAGATCTGAACTTGACCCACCAAAATAATGGGAACAGTAATTGTGGGTGGTTTTACCTTCTTTCAGATTCACATTAAATAACATCGTCCCTGGTCCTTACTTCCCTTTTTGTTGAAGCTTAGGTAAACATGGTGCCTTTCAGAATTATTTGTCATTAATTGTATTACCTCCTTTAAAACACCAAATCCACCAGGGATTCTTCCTCAACTCCAGAGAGATCCTTTCAGTATGTCAAGGGGGGTAAACCCAAACTGCCTGCCAACAACTACTCACCACATAGAAAGTCAATGGTCATTCTCCGTATAAATAATATCTATAAAGAACAAAATGAAGTTGCCAATGAAATTATATGAGCCAAATTTACAAAAAATATATATGTATTTTTAAACATTGGGTCAACTTCATAAGGCCATGTAAGGCAATCATAATCTGTAAATCAAGTTGTCATCCAACACATTTAATAATTAAATATAGTTAAATATGAACGTGGACCAAAAACGACCCTAGCTAAGGACTAATCTCGTTAATCCCACAACTTAATGAGCCCATCCCAACCACATGTTATGACTTTAGATGTTTCATGTGGATGCCACACTGCACCTATACACACTTTATCGTGAGCTTTAAATCGACTGTAGAGTTTGGTGGTCTTCCAGTCCCAGATGTTCAATTTTCCATTTCCATCTCCTGAAATCACATAGCTAGAATGGGAAGAGAAATAAATTCAAATTGTTCAAACACCTTAAACGGACAAAGTGTGTAAGGAACAGAGAGTTTATCCTTTTCACAGTAACAACAACAACAACAAAGTCAATGTGAATATACAATACTCAGTGAGAATTAACAAGGTAGAGCACAAAGCAGTCTATAATTTAAACTTCTATCAAAAAAATCTCCCCATTGAGCTACCAATCTGTGAGTAAAAAAAATGTATTAACCAGGAAGGTTGGGAAACCCAGGGGCCACAATAAAAGCAGTAATAAGTCACTCTTTAGACCGTCAGAAACAGGGTAGGGGAACCAGCCTCCCACAGAGCCTGGGAACACCCATTCTACCGTAGTTAGACTTGACCACCTTCATAATTATTTTCTGGTTTCAACGTCCTTTGAAACTGTCTAAGACTGACTCGTAGGAGTCTAAGGTACAAATCCCAGCCTAAACATACAAGGTTACAGAGATTTCTGGATTACTTCTACCTACATATTTTAGCTAAGAATGGGGGAATGAATGCAGAGTTTCACTCATAGAAAGACTCTATCTATAGGGCTTCACGAATACAGTGCAGCCTAGAAAGAGTCAAGAGCTGGATTTGAGGTCTCACCACAGAAAAGCTGCAGTGAAGTTGTTAATGTCAACACTGCAATACAGAATTAATTCTGCCAGTGTTTAATCACAGCCACATAGCGATTACAGTCCTCCAAGCGTTGTGAGAAAAGCAGAGAGAAAATAAGGCATAGCCCGTATAGACAGGAACTTATGACGTGGTTAAAGGGCACAGGACTAAGCAAGATAAAGAGACCCACTGAAGAACTTAAAAAAGTCAAATGTAGTTTTCATAACTTATTCTTGTCTTTCCATCAGGCACTGTGACAATCTGCACAGTTATCGTGAGATTACATATGTGGCAGTGATTTTTTTTTTTTTTTAAGATTTTATTTATTTATTTGACAGAGAGATAGACAGAAGAGCACAAGCAGGGGGAGTGGGAGAGGGAGAAGCAGACTCCCTGCCGAGCAGGGAGCCCGAAGTGGGACTCGATCCCAGGACTCCGGGATCATGACCTGAGCCAAAGGCAGACGCTTAACCGACTGAGCCACCCAGGCGCCCGGCAGTGATTTTTTTTAAAGTGTTATTATTCGTATGCCATTAGTTTATGTCACCACATTTGAATACGAGAACATAAGAGAAGATTTAAACTTACCTCATGTCCGGTGAAAAGTCCACCTGACAAGCATAACCCGCTACCATATGGCCCTTAAAAATTTTTTTCTTATTCAATCTAAATCTGTTCTGTGCTCCAAAAATTAAGATTTGGTTGTCCATTGATTGGCATGCTAGCCATTTCCCTGTAAATTCAATAAAGGAGACCTATGAGAGCAAGACTGGAATTCAAAATGACTATTTTAAATATGTTCAGACATTAATATTCTTTTGTTCCCAATTGCTTTATAATAATAGGAAAATGAATTTACCATACCGTTTGTAAAGTGTTACAAATCTGTCACTGACAAGAGGGATTTATATATAAAGAAGTAATGGATTTTGCTCGAATAATCCCGTATCATTGAGCACTCTTCATATAAAAGCTTTTTTTGTTTGAATAAGGATATACAGAAATTCTGAGTTCAGCATTAACAGAACTTAAGTAAAATTTCATGAAATGAAATTAATTTGGAGTAAGTACAGACAAGAGAACCATTGGGGAAAAGAGACTTATCTGTGTTAATTATGGAAAAAGGAAAGATTAACACTAGGTGAGAAAACCTAGGATTATTAAATAAAACCATACAAAAAAAAGAGATATGATTTAAAAAATTATCGGAACTGTTACTGAAAGGCCAAATTGCTTTTATCTTCCCAAGATTCACCAAAGTCTCTAGAGCCTGAACTGTGGTATCTTCTTGCATCCGATGTACTTGCAGACATTATTAACTAAGGGAATGCTCTTAACAATATTCAGTCTGAGAGGGTAAATAGCCTTGTTCAAGATGAGCACAATATTTGTAATGGGTAGCGTAAAAACATACCACATAAAGTGTAGATACAGAGAGACAAATGTGACAGTATTCAATGCGGTCATTATCAAAATAGGACCCGGTTAGGTTGCTCTTCTCATAAAAATCATAGGGTACTTGACAAAAATGATCACCGATTTGCCGGTGGCAGATGCCTCGGTGGAACAGCAAACTATTTCTTGCCTCCTCTTCCTTGCTCCACACTCACAGGAGCTGGGCTTTGAGGACAGTGTTGCCCAAACATCAGCCCCTCTACTCTAATACCCTCATGCAGAGCTACAATTCTATCGGTATACTCTCAGGATATCTGTAGTACAAATTACTTTGTACTTAGAAGGCAATGCACTTTTGAACAGAAAACAGTAGTAGATGGATTTATCTTTTTTATTTTGCCTGAGAAGCTAAAGTATTCTTATTATGGGGAACCAGATCAAAATTTCTCTCCTCTGAAAGAAAAAGAGCTCACAATAAATCACTAAATGACTGAACATGATTCTGTTGGAAGGAGAATTCTTTAAAAAAAAAAAAACCTGATCCTCAGGTGGAAATCCTTAGATGTTCCGTCAATGTGAGCTGCAATTCACTGTTAATTATTATTATTATTTTTAAAAACAAGAGAATGGGTGAGGTGACTCACAGAGGAAAACCAGTGACTATTTCTAATATTGGAAAGGTTTCCTTATACAAGTATGGCCCTGTGACAGACTTCCCCTAGGAGGAAAAGGCCAAAGTTCTTTTGAATACAGAAATCACACTCTGTCTTAGAGGCTCATTTAGAACCACATTCTACCTACTCACTCACCATTTGGAGACAAAGTCACCGCAGGCATGGAGTGCATACTGGGCTCTGCTATATACTTGAAATCCACAGGGATATCCCTAAAATTTAAAAACAGCTTATCAGAATTAAGTAAGTTTTAAAAAGTACCTTCAGAAGAATTATCTCTGAAACCAAAGAGATATTCTTGAAATTATATATTTAACAAACTTTTCATGAAACTTCCTGGGGGAAGAAAAATCACAAAATGGCATCCCGTTGCTTATTACAAATCTTGTACTTCACAAATGCCTTTCCGTGATAATTATAACAGTGTTAGTGATTTAGTTTTCCAACTCTATTTGACTTAAACTTTGGCCTTTATGTTAAAAAGTCTGTGACTGAAGTTCTCTGACAATAAACTCATCTAAAAATGTACGATGTAGGCAGGCGCAAGATGTCTGAGGCAAAGCCTACAGGGAGGGAGGTACTCTTAGTTTACCTGCCAGTTTCAGCCTTAACTGGTTAACTGCAAGCAGGTGAGAGGATTAAAGAGCCTTAAGCAGTGCAAGGGGATAGTAGGCGAAGCTGTACAGGGATCTGCAAGCAGGCAGAACCCATCCTGAAGTAATGAGATTTCTGGATGGGTAAGAGAGATTAAGTGCTTGGTACCTGGACATCTATTATTCTCAGTGTGTATGGTGCAGGAGAAAAATGCATTAAAGAAATTCTTATATGAGTGACACAAAGAATAAAACAAACACAACAAAAATCCAACACTAGTCACCTAAATCTAGAACCATGAAAAGTTCCAAATGCCTTTTTGTTTTTAATATTCTCCATGATAAACTTTTTAGTAATTCTGAACAATTTTGGTCTTGTGGCTTTTCATGAGTGACCAGAAATGTTTGTTTGTTTTTTTTTTACAGAGTAACATGTGGAAAATGTAATCTGATGAATAACACAGAATATAAAGCAGCAATATCAATTTCTAACTATGGTTCAAGTTCCAAAACTTTGATTAATTAGGAAATGATAACAATAATTATAGTAATTATTTGCCTTTAAGTAAGGATTTTCTCTATCCATCTATCTACTCATCCAGAAGAAGCAAATGACTAGAAAAAAACTTCTATGAGGGTCTTGGTTAGAAGAAAGTATTTTTAGGTGTAACCTGGGGAACAATATCATTTATCAAATCTCCAACCCTTTATACTTCTCTAAAGTACCAATGAGAATTGACATTCAAAATGACCCAAATGTACTCAAAAGAACCTCAGTCTGAAAAAGGTTCAACTGTTTTTCCCTCCTCATATAAAATTATTAGCCAATAATAATCAATAACAGATTAAAACATAAGAGCATTTCTAAATTAACCATAGTCTAGGTTCAGATCAATGTTTTCCTAAAAGTAAACAAAAAAAATGTATGCAGATCTCTTATTTCAAGGACTCTTGGTACAATGAGCTCTAGAACAAGAAATGGGTCTGAACACTCTATGAACATTGTTATTGCTAGTGAAAATGTCTGCTATGCATAGTTATATTTATTTATTTTTTTAAAAAGATTTTATTTATTTATTTGTCAGAGAGAGAGAGAAAGAGCACAAGCAGGGGGAGCGGCAGGCAGAGGGAGAAGCAGGCTCCCCGCTGAGCAAGGAGCCTGATGTGGGACTCGATCCCAGGACCCTGGGATCATGACCTGAGCCGAAGGCAGACGTTTAACGGACTGAGCCACCCAGGCGTCCCGGCATATTTATATTTAATAAACACAACATTGTTTTCTAATTAGAACCTGTAATTCCATAAATAAGCTAGTAACTTATATCTTACATATAATCTTCAGTCTGGAAATTTTGAAATCACTGAAAAAAACTTTGATAAAAATCTATGAAATTTTAAAGATAAAAGATAAACAGTAGGGTCAACATCTGTCAAATTTTCTTCTAAAAATATTTTAACATAATAAATACCTTTGGGAGAAAACATGTCTATGACATCTCATGAATTTAGCCAATCAGCATTACCATAGGCTGTTCAGTATCTAATTATAATCTCTTATTCTCCTTTACAACCAAGTTTCCTTTAGTTTGTTTTCTTGTATCATTGTGCTACTCTTAGCAGGCACGGGGTGTAAAAGTTTGGCAAACACCACCTGTGTGAAGGTCCTAGTAATAAGAATTTTCCTATTGCTGGGGTCAGTTTTCACTTTGAGGTGGTCAGGGCCTCCCTTTCTGCAAGCTGCCAGTAACACTAGTAATCACTTTCAGGAACGGCTGTACCTGGTAAAGGATAGCTCCAGGGATCCTGAGTTGGTTTTGCTTCCTACTTGTCTCTATAGCAAGACTGATCCTCACGTTTCCTTCTGACTAATCAAACTGGATCCAAGTTATCTTCTTTCCCCACCAGACCCTTCATCCATCTAACTATCTAGCCATATGAATAAGAATGCGAGTTCTGCATGTTTTATGTAAGCCTCATGGTATCCACAAAGCAAAAACCTATCATTGAGACATGAAAGAGAAACAGAAAGAAATCAAACCATGCTACTATAGAAAATCATCAAATCACAAAGGACGAGAGGAAGAAAGAAAGGAACAAAGGAACTATAAATAACCAGAAAACAATGAACAAAATAGCACTAGTAAAAAGTCCAGACCTCTCAGTAATTACCTCAAATGTAAATGGACTAAATTTACAAAAGACACAAGTTAGTTGAATGGATAAAAAAAAAAAAAACACAAAAAACAAAAAACGAGACCCAACTATATACTGTGTATAAGAGACTCACTTCAGTTTTAAGGACACACACAGACAGAGTGAAAGTATGGAAAACATATCGCATGAAAATGGAAACTAAAAGAAAGCAGGGGTAGCTGCTTTAAGCCAAAAACTGCAATAAGAGACAAAGAAGGTCATCATATAATGATAAAGAGGTCAATTCATTAAGAAGATATAACAAATAGAAGGATTTATATACCCAACATCAGAGCACCTAAATACATAAAGCAAATGTTAACAGATTTGAAAGGAGAAAATCGATAGCAAACAATACAATAATAGCAAGGGACTTCCATACTCCATTGTCAACAATAGATAGGTCATCCAGACAAAAATCAATAAGGAAACATTGCACTTAAACGACACATTAGACCAAATGGTCCTAACTGACGTATATAGACCATTCCACCAAATGGCAGCGGAATACACATTCTTCTCAAGTGCACACCAAATATTCTCCAGGATAGATCATATATTATGCCACAAGACAGTCTTAATATTTTTAAGAAGACTGAAATCATATCAGGCATCTTTTCTAACCACAAAGGTATGAAACTGGAAATCAATTACAAGAAAACTGGAAAATGTACAAGTATGTGGAGATTAACAACATGCTACTAAACAAGACATGGGTCAAAGATGAAAACAAAAGGGAAATCAAAACCTATCTTGAGACAAATGAAAATAGAAACACAACATACCAAAACTTACGGGATGCAGCAAAAGCCAGAGGGAAGTTTATACTGATAAACACCTACATTAAGGAAAAAGAATCTCAAATATAACAACCTAACTTTACACTTTTAAGAATTAGGAAAAGAAGAACAATCTAAGACCCAAGTTAGCAGAAGGAAGAAAATACAAAGATCAAAGAGGAAACACATGAAACAGAGACTAAAGAGATAATAGAGAAGATCAATGAAACTAAGAGCTGGTTTTTTGAAAAAGAAAATTGACAAACATTTAGCTAAACTAAGAAAAAAAGAGAAAAACTCAAAAACAAATGAAAGAGACATAACAACTGATAATATAGAAGCACTAAGGATCACAAGAAACTACTATGAACAATTACATACCAACAAATTAGAAAACCTAGAAGAAATGAGTAAATTCCTAGAAACATGCAACTTACCAAGACAGACTCATGAAGAAATAGAAAATCTGAACAGACCAATGACTAAGAAGACTGAAACAGTAATCAAAAACCTCTTAACAACAAAAAAAGTCCAGGACCAGACGGCTTCCCTGGTGAGTTACACCAAACATTTAAAGAAGAATTAATATTAATCCTTCTCAAACTCTTCCAAAAAAAAATAGAAGAGGAGGGAACACTTCCAAACTCATTTTATAAGGCCAATATTACCCTGATACCAAAGCCAGACAAAGAAACTACAAGAAAATTATTGGCCAACATCCCTGACAAATATAGATGCAAAAATACTCAGTAAAATTTTAGCAAACTGAATTCAACAGTACGTTAGAGGAATCATATACCATGATCAAGTGGGATTTATCCCTGGGATGCAAGGATGGTTCAACATATGCAAATCAATCAATGAAATACAAAAAGGAAGGATAAAAATCATATGATAATCTCAATAAATGCAAAAGAAAGGACAATATTCAATATTCTTTCATCATAAAAAGTCTCAATAAACTGGGTATATGGGGAACACAGACATGTGTGACAAGTCCACAGCTAACATCATACTTAATTGTAAATGGCTGAAAGCTTTTACTCTAAGATCAGGAAGTGTGTCTGCTCTAACCACTTTTATTCAATATAGTATTGAGAGTCCTAGCCAGAGCAATCAGGCCAGAAGAAAAAGGTATCCAAATAAAAAAGAAGTAAAACTGTCTCTGTTTGCAAATGACATAACATTTTATATAGAAAATCCTAATGACTTCACAAAAAAACTGTTAGAACTAATAAATGATTCAGTGAAGTTGCAGGATACAAATTCAATATTAAAAAATCAGTTGCATTTCTAGATACTAACAACGAACTACTGGAAAGAGAAGTTAAGAAAACAATCCCATTTATAATAGTATCAAAAAACAAGAAAATATTTAGGAATAAATTTAACCAAGGTGAAAGAGCTGTACACAGAATTAATACTGTAAAATATTCAAAATACCCAAAGCAATCTACAGATCCAATTCATATCTACCAAAATTCCAATGGCATATTTGACAGAATTAGAACAATTCTTAAATTTGTATGGAACCCCAAAAGACTCCAAAGCAATCCTGAGAAAGAACAAAGCTGGAGGCATCAAGCTTCCTGATTTTAACTATAATTAAATAAAAGTTATAGTAATCAAAACAGTATGGTATTGTATAAAAACAGATACACAGATCAAATGGAACAGAACAGAGAGCCCAGATATAAACCCATGCATATATAATGAATTAATTTTCGACAAAGGAACCAAGAATATACAATGGAGAAAGGATGGACAGTCTCTTCACTAAATGGTGTTGGGAAAACTTGATATTCACATGCAAAAGAATGAAATTGGACCCCTACCTTATACCATACACAGAAATCAACTCAAAATGGATTGAAGACTTGAACATAAGACCTGAAACTCCTGGAAGAAAACACAGGAGATAAGCTCCTGGAAGTTGGAATAAACAAGTGGGAGTACCTCAAAGTAAAAAGCTTCTGTACAGTAAAGGGAACCACCAACAAAATGCAAAGGCAACCTAAGAAATGGCAGAAAATATTTGCAAACCACGTATCTGACAAGGGGTCAATATCCAAAATATATAAGGAACTCATACAACTATTATCAAAAAGCCAAGCTACCCAGTTAAAAAATGGGCAAAGGACCTGAACAGACATTTTCCCACAGAAGACAGACAAAGGGCCGACAGGTACAGGAAGGTGCTCAATATTACTAATCATCAGGGAAATGCAAATCAAAACCACAATGAGATATCACCTTACACACTGTATGACTATTACCAAAAAGTTAAAGAGATAAATGCTGGTAAGGATGTGGAGGAAAGGGATCTCTCATACACTGATGGTGGGAATGTAAACTGGTACATATAGCTACTATGGAAAACAGTATGGAGATTCCTCAAGAAATTTAAAAGAGCGCTACCATATGATCCATCAATCCTATTTCTGGGTATATATCCAAAGGAAATGAAATCACTATGCTGAAGAGATAGTTGTACTCCTGTGTTTAATGTAGCATTATTCACAATAGCCAAGGTATGGAAACAGTCTTAGTGTGAAAGAATGGATAAAGAAAATGTGGTATTTACATATATAATAGAATATTATTCAGCCTTAAAAAAAGGGAATGCTGCCATTTGCAACATGATGAACCTAGACAGCATTATGCTAAGTGAAATAAGCCAGACAGAGAAAGACAGATACTGCATAGTATCACTTATATGTGCACTCTTAAAAAAAAAAAAAGTCAAACTCATAGAAACAGAGTAGATTGGTTGCCAGGGGCTCGGGTTGGGGTGGGGACCTACGTGAGGCTGGTAAAAGGGTACAAACTCTTATGTGGAAGACGAGTAAGGTCTAAGGATCTAATGTATGACATGGTGACTATACTTAAAATAGCATATTGTGTAACTGCAATTTGCTAAGAGAGTAGAACCTAAGTGTTCTTACCAAACAAAAAAGGTAAATATCTAAAAGTGGCAGATGGGCTAACTCAGTGAGAATCCTTTCACAATGTATACATATATCAAATCATTATGTTATACACTTCAAATATATTTATTTGTCAGTTATACCTCAATAAAGCTGGAAAAAAATCTCAAGCTTTGGAATCAGCTTAATACAAGTTTGAATTCTGGCTTTTCATGTCTTATGGAATCTTGGGTAAATTACTTAACCTACATTAGTTTCCTCATCTATGAAACAGGGTTAGCAAATACATCTATCTGATAAGACTACTTTGGCACATTAAACCAGAGCATTCACATAAAATGCTTAGCATGCTTGGCACACAGAAAGGGCTCAACAGATGCAGCATCATTAATAATTATGACAGTAATTGACTTCTTTAGCTATTTAGCACAAACGACGTGCCAGGTACTGTGCTGGTGCTGGGGACACACTGTGAGCACGGCTGACACAGGAACAAATGTGCAAGCACTAAAAAACAGTGAGAAGCAGTGGTGCCTGGGTGGCTCAGATGGTTAAGCGTCTGCCTTTGGCTCAGGTTGTGATCCCAGGGTCCTGGGATCAAGCCCCACATCGGGCTCCTGGCTCAGTGGGGAGCCCGCCTCTCCCTCTCCCTCTGCCTCTCTCCCTGCTCATGCTCTCTCTCTCTGTATCTCTGTGTCTCAAATGAATAAATAAAATCTTAAAAAAACCCAAAAACTGTGAGAAGCAAAGTGTTGTGTGGGAACATGGAGAAGAGGTACGTACCCTCAAGAGAGGATCAGTGAGGAAGGTTCCAATAGCAAATGAAGTCTAAAGGATGTCATCATTTATAATGACACACTATTATGACTCTTAGGAGTATTTCTTAAGCTCCGAGGAGGGAAAACAACAAACAGGCTGACATTACCCCTTAATTTAATCAAAATATTTTGCTGACCAATGCTCTAATTTAGAAAGCACACACAAGTGTTCTTAGAGCCCTGTAATTGGTGCTTCATTTAAATATTTACCAATTTCATTTATACCACTTCACATTTTAAAATGGGAGCTGAAATATCATCCGAAGATAGAAACATCTGAAAGTTTAAGTATAATCAAACTGCTAAAGTATATAAACAAAACAAGTACATGTATATGTTTATCTTCAGAGTCTGGTACAAGTAGTCTAAGGTGACTCATATAAAACTTGATGTCCATATCAGATTCTCTGCATGTAACATCATTTCTGAAGTAAGAAAGATCTCAATTATAAGACAGTCTCAAAGCACGGACTTTAAGGATGATATTAAAATTATACATAAAGTATACAGTCAGCTCTCCACGAATGGGGGCAATTTGAAGGGGTGGGAGAAACTGCAATCAAATTACAAGGAACCTTCAGTTACCCAAATTTCCCTGACGATGGTTAGGGACCTGCTCAGCTCCTCAAAGGGATTCAGTTTCAGGAGCAAACTACTGGCTGTAGCGCAAGGCTTCCCACTTCTTAAAGCAGAACAACTTCCGGGGTGGGAAGTCACACTTCCTAGGCCCTGCAAGGCTGTAACCATGGCTGAGCTGTGCTTCATAACTGACTATAAAAACGAGCTGGGCTCCATCCTAACATTCCCTTGAACAAAAAGACTATTATGCTTTTCTTTGTAAATAAATGATAAAACATGATCTATGACACTTAGTGAAACTAGCTTTAGAATTTCTTTTTTATTTTTTAAAGATTTTATTTATTTATTTGAGAGAGAGAGGCTGAGAGAGAGAGCACATGAGAGGGGGGAGGGTTGGGAGAGTCAGAGGGAGAAGCAGACTCCCTGCTGAGCAGGGAGCCCGATGCGGGACTCGATCCAGGGACTCCAGGATCATGACCTGAGCCAAAGGCAGTCGCTTAACCAACTGAGCCACCCAGGTGCCCATAGCTTTAGTATTTCTTGACTTTAGAAAAGTTTTTTTTCCTCTCAAGGAAAGCAAAATTACCAACATACTCTACAAATAAAACATTTGTTTTCTACCATTACGTGTTATGAATGGCAGGACACAATGGGTGATGACATGAGGCCAGTTTCAGTACTGAATAATCATAATGTAGACATTTAAAAACTTAAAAGATTTTTAAATATTTTTTCTTTCTTTCTTTTTAAAGATTTTATCTATTTATTTGACACAGAGAGACATAGCAAGAGAGGGAACACAAACAGGGGGAGTGGGAGAGGGAGAAGCAGGCTCCCGGCCAAGCAGGGAGCCCGATGCGGAACTCGATCCCAGGACCCTGGGATCCAGACCTGAGCCAAAGGCAGACGCTTAACGACTGAGCCACCTTGCGCCCCAACTATTTTTTCTTTCTTTGGGTTGACTCTAATGTTCAATCCCAACAGTAAATAATAGAGTCTATACATTTGTGGGCCCTGCATCTCATCAGTCATTTTGCAAAGACAAATAAAGTACCTAATAAACAAATGTAAGGCAACACAATATAAACTTTTCACCATTGCAAGAAAAGTGCCTCAAAATATATAACCTTTAGATAGACTGCCCAAAGACTACGAAACGTAGCATGTCTAAATTTTTATTTCCATATTCTGGGTCCTTAAATATTTAAAGCAGCTTGGTTGGCAAGCCAGAGATCATAGTTGTGAAAATATTCAAATGGTTGCATATTATCAGGCTTTGCTTTGGCTACAAAGTTTTAAATTGCTTGCTATAATTACATAAATCAGATCTTCTACTGACAGAAACTCACCATTCCCAAACTCTTAGGCTCTTATCATCAGATGTGCTCACAAATCTCCTATTCTCATCAACAAAAACAATGGTGTTGACAGCTCCCAAATGCCGGTCATACTCCTGCACAATTTCTCCACTTCGAATGTCCCACTGTATATCAAACAAGAGAAAAGGTAAAGACAGAAGTGGAGCAGATATGAAAATTAAGATCAGAACTATGGAAAGTGAAGAAAAAGATCTCTAACGTAATGACTGTTTTCTACTAAAAATAGACCATTAGCAGTCCCTAAAAGCAGCAAGCATTAAACAAGTTAATATTCCTTATTCCATCCCCTAGTACAACATAAACTATAGGAATCTTACTAAGAATACTGTAAAAAG
Organism: Mirounga leonina; assembly: GCF_011800145.1. NCBI lineage: Eukaryota > Metazoa > Chordata > Mammalia > Carnivora > Phocidae > Mirounga > Mirounga leonina. The sequence continues at coordinate 65,789,490 of NW_023270807.1, read as the reverse complement.
ACTTACCTGCACAATCTTTTTATCAGACATACCAGCTACAAAGAGATTTTGCTTATCTTCATCGGGATTAAATTTGACACAATAGGGCACTTTTCGGTTTGTAAATCTTGATATACACTGTCCTAAAACCAAAGACTCAGGTTAAAGTAAGGAAAAGAAACTTGATCACTTCAAAGACAGCCCGGGGATTAACATTTCGAGATCATTTGCTTAATACATTTTGGGGAAGGGCAGCCTGCTTGTTCTTTACTATAAACTATATTGTTCCTTTTCACAGATTCTTTATGATTAAAAATACTTTTTTCAAAAGTAAATCTGTATCAATTGCAGAATAAAGTGATTATGATGTGTAGCCGGAGTTGAGACCCACTGCGGGGTAAGAGTAGGGGCTCTGGCATTAGAGACCTTGGTTTAAATCAGTTCAGCCACTTACTAGCTGTGTGGCTCTGGAAAAGCTCCCCCCTTTAAGCCTCAATTTCTTCATCTGTAATAATAACAGTAATTACAGGGTTATTTTAAGAATTGGATGTGATGCTGGATACAAGTGCATAGCACAATGCCTGGTAAACAGTAAGTGTTCAATAAATATTAGCTATTATCTTTATCGTTAAAACTCAGTGAGATGAAAGATGGTTCTCTAATTATATAAAATTATACTAGCCACAATGTACTAATACAATTAACGTCTGTGAATATATAAAACCACCTGACCCATGGGTCTGTAAACAGACTTACTTTTTAATCAATGTGGGTAATTAAATTTAATTTTGTTCATCAGACATTTATTGTGCTTCTATTATGTGCAATGCAGCGTGCTTGGTGGTAGAGGGGAACAAAAAGATCAATTAACTAGTCTGTGGAAGATTTCAAATTTTTTTGTCTATCAGGATGTTTGCTTTATAAATTGTATTTAATGGAAACAAAGTCTCAGAGTAAAAGAGCTACTTATGTAGCTGAGTTTGATCTCTACAAACATTTTATGATATCAGCTGACAGTCGAGGATATGAGAATCAGCAGTTACAGAAGGCACCATTTTGCCACAGAAGACTACTCAATGTTGCACCGTTTATAAATGCTAATTTATAAGATAAATATGTATTGGCATTAGTATAAGTGAGCTCTTACCTGTCTCAGTGTCCCAGAGCTTAAGGTACCTGTCATAAGCTGCACTGAGGAACTGCGTTCCTGCAGTATTAAAGCAGATGTCCCTAACGGCTTTGCTGTGGCCTAAGGCAGGGACAAAAGAAATGGAGGTGAGGTGAAGTATCTCCTCTTAAAACACAAACACCATAAAAGAAACAGCATTTTCAAGCCACCCTGTGAGTCAAAATCTCTGGAATCCTATCCCCTGACTTACTGAAGCAGAATATGTTAGGTGTGGGCTTGGGAACGTAGGTGGTTTTTTTATTCCCCCTTCAAATAGTTCCCTAGGTGTTTCTGATGCATAACATTTAGGTAAGAACCAAGATAAAAGATCTAACATTTTTTTTTTAGAGTTTGTCATAGAAATCTTTTAATATGCAATATACATAATTGATGACTAAGCAGCCAAGAATTTAAGGAAACATAACAGACCAATTATTGCCAATGAAAGAGGAGGGCCTAGTGACATTTGGGAGGTTCATTCTCCAGATTACTCACTAAGTGAAACAAAGTGACTTTACCCTATAAAGTTCATGAAATCATAGCTCTTCTTCAATACCTGCAGATTTCTGTGATCACATTACCAAGTTTCAGAGAAGGGACTTCAGAATCTCAGAGACTTAACCTTTTGGAAACTAACATTAACTTCTATTTTGTTTTAAAATAGCATTTTGACAATAAATTAACTTTAAGGTGCTCTGCTTAGAAATCAGTCTGCCAGACCAATCCACTCTTTTGAAAGTTGCAGGGACAAATAAAATGTGGCTAAATGAAAGGAGAAACCTTCCTTTTTTCTACCACCCCATCAAGACCAAGACTGACAGAACATGCATTCATTGCACAAATTGTCAACCACACACGGCAGCGCTGGACGGCCATCACCAGGGAACTCGAATCAGGCTATGTGCCACAGTAATTAGGCATTCTTTTCTACAGCAAGAGTCCCATCTTCCAAAACTGGTAATTTTGTTTCCCACTGAAAAACTGCCTGCCGGTGCAGAGGAGACAGATGGAGACCAAGTCCACTACATGTACAAGAGGCATCTTGTTCCCGTCTGCTGTGGAGAGTCTTCCTGTAGGATGCTATGGTACCCTGGGCTATTTATTTGTTTAGCAAGGCCCTAAAATCCTAACAAAGTGCTGCAGAGCGGCACTTGAATCTAAAAACAGAGCCACTACGATTCACACAAATAGTGTTTCAATAATGTACAGTTAAATTTGGAAATGTAACCAGACTTCACACGAAATCTCACAAAGACAGTAAACTATTCTCTACCAAAAAGACTAGTTTGCCACAAAGCTGTTCTCTTTTTGGCCTTGTTTTCTCTTTCAAGGAGTTCGCTCAATTTTATTCTTTCGTATGCTTTAGCTGCCGATTCCGAGCCCCTTTTCAAAGCTCAACACCTGGCTAATTGCTTACTGGACATTTTCGTCTCAATATCCCAAAGGCAGCTCAAATTTAACAGTGACACCTCATCATCCTCTTATGTTCCCTCTCTTGGCAAATGGTATCACCGTTCAGCCAGCCAGCTGGGAGTCACCCTAGATTTCTGCTTCATTCTTATCACTCACATCCAGTGACTCAGTCTCACTGATTTTAACTCTTGATCTTTTCCTCTCCATCTGCTGCTTTAGTCCAGGCTCTCATCATCTCTAATCCAGACCGATGAAACAACCCTGTCATTCATTTCCCTGCCTGCAGGCCTGCCCCCTACCAGAGCATCTTCCATACTGCCACTATGATCCCTGTAAACTTCAGATCTGATTGAGTTAATTTCCTGCAAGAGCTGTTTAATGGCTGGCTTTCCAAGGCCCTCTGGATAGATTCCACACTCCTCACTGATGGCACATAAGGTCCTTCATGCTCTGCCCCTGGTTATACTGCTTTTTCCTCTTGTCATCTCTCACCATATCCCCTCCCTGGCAATTCTGAAATATACCTGGCTGCCCCAAAGCAGCATGCTTTCTCAAACCACTTTTGCTTTTGCTGTTCTCTCTTCCCAGTTCCCTTTTCTGTCTATGTGGGAGGACTCACTCACTCCCTCTTCAAGACTCAGTTTGAGTCTTTGAAGACTTTCCTTCATTACCAGTGTAGTAACATTCCTGTCAATGATGTAGTTTAAAAAGTCTTTCCAAACAGATTTATAGACAGAAAGAAAAGAAGTATTACCAATAAATGTTCGCAGACAGCGTCTGTCTCCGTAAACCTCCCATAGCTGGGGAAAAAACACATAGAAATATTAAACTGAATACAAGACTTAGATAAAATGACAAGTTTCAATCAAGAACAACAACCATATGCCAGCTATGTGTGTGCGTATCTGTGGGTACTGGGGATTTAACCAAAGGCATCAATGAACATGATGCTTGGCGCTGCTAGTCTGTGTTGTACCATTTGGACTACACACACACACACACACACACACACACACAAATATGAACTCTGATACTGAAAGATACACCAAAATATCAAGAGAACTTAGATGGAGCTAAAACAAGTGATTTTCACTTTCTTCTTATTCTTTTCTATATTTGATATATTTTCTATGATGAAAAGTTTTTACTTATGTAATATTATAAGCTACTTTCAGAAGAACTAAAGGTTATTAAAACTGCCATGTTTATAACATTTTGGTACAGAGGAATTTTTTTTTAACTTTCTGAAGTAACAAAATATTATAGAAGCTATATGAAAATGATCTAGACTAAAATGTAATAGACTAATAATTCTCATCACACCTAAAGTGAATTAATACAATAGCTTCAAAACTACCTTCTTTCTTCCTTTCTTTCAGATTTTATTTATTTATTTGTGAGAGAGAGAGAGAAAGAGAGGGCGAGCACAAGCAGGGGGAGCAGCAGACAGAGGGAGAAACAGGCTCCCCGCTAAGCAAGGAGCCCGATGTGGGGCTCGATCCCAGGACCCTGAGATCATGACGTGAGCTGAAGGCAGACGCTTAACCGACAGCCAAACCAGGTGTCCCTAAAACTACCTTTACTCTTGCCTGCCTCAAATCTATTCCTCAATAATGTCACTAGTGTTCTAAAAGAGATAGCACTTCCTGGCCACCTAGTGCCAATAGGATTAAGTTTCAGTTCCCAAAGCATACCAAGCAAGGACCTCTAGCACCTGATCCTTTGCCTATGACTGTCGCCATTCTGTATCTCTCAGATTTGAGACTCCAGCAACCAAAAACTTCGTTGTGTTCAGCACATGCCATGCTTATCCATTCTATTCACTCATTTCAGACATACTCCACTACCCATACACCCTTCCCCCACCACACTTTACTTAGTTACCTTCCTGCTGAAGGATGCTTCCTCTTAGAAACCAGAACACTTTCCACCTGACTCTATAACCATCATTTACATCATAATGAAATGATTACCCTGAGGGCAGGGACAGACCTTGATAAATTTTAGTCTCAGCCCCTTGCACCTAATAAATGTTTATGGGTGTGAACAAAATTGAACTCTATGCTTTTTTAATTGGTCAAAAGACCTTAATCTCAATGAACATAGCTTGTATGAAGTCAAAGTTAAAGGAAATAAAGGTTTTTACTCCAAACTGCTGGCCTGTGATTTTAAGCTACTGAGTAGAGACAAATGCCTAAATGATTGCTCTCATCAAGAAAAGCTACCTTCATATATTGTTAATACCCATGAATTGTTTACAAAGAGTAAAATTTTAATGATTCAACTTTCCAAGCCTCAAGAGTACTACAGAGTTGATATTTCTTGACCATCATAACAACCTAGACACAGAAGACACAAAAAAAGATAACTACTCTTTCAGATTTAAGATTTTTTAAAAAGGCTTTCCCCATGTTCAAGCTGACATGCAGCGGCAACTGAGTTTTTTCCCCACATACTCTACAGCTGAAATTTAGCTTAAGGTGGAGCTTCCTAGGACGATAATATAAAAACTGAGAGAAGAGGCTGGGAGCATTTCTGCTACTTGGTATCCACTTGCATTTATAAAGAAAAAGGATGAATTGCATTATCTACTTTCTAAAATGGGATTTCTATCGTGTGTCCTCTCTACCTCATATGGTTCTGAGGAACAAATGAACTTAGTTACATATCCAAAACCTCTAAAAAAAAATGCATTATTAGTGATTAAATATCGATGTAACTAAAACCAAAGTGACTGATTACGTTCTAATCAGTTATCTAGCTTACAAAAGAGCCTAGCCAATTGAACCATAGAGCCATATTTGAATCAACATGTTTGGAAGGAGTTCATAAGTGGCTGCATTCATGGGGCCTAATAATTAGCCTCTAATTGGCTAACAAACCCAAATTTATTTATAATTAACCAAACAGACTTGACCAAAGTACTAGCTCAGCAGCATTCCTACTCTGTTACTGAAAACTCACCTTAATTTTACAGTCCATGGAACAAGACAGCAATAAATGGCCAGAGAGAGGAAATAATCTGACGGCACTGACACCCTATAAAAAGGTATTACAGTTATCAATCAGAAACATTGTACTATCAGCTAAAATGAAACGTAAGGAAAGGACAGTGTATTTTTAAGCAAACTAATTTACTGTTTTTCTTCATTCCAAAAATCATGCCCCAGAATAACCTTCATTAGTATTCCAAGAACAGCCTTTATTGACACTAAGCTTTTGAAGATACGTTTTTTAACCTTTAATACTGACTTTCTCACCCAAGGGAATTCTTAGTCAAGTTGCTAATGCTCTCTCTCCTCTTCCTTTTTTTCAGTTCCTTTGCTCTTTGCTAAGAGCTGGGAATTATCAGCTGGAATAGTACAGATGACAAGGAATATCAACATCAAAAGTTTCAAGTATCTTGTCTCTGCATTAGTTTTTTGTTTTAAGATTTTATTTATTTATTTGACAGAGAGATAGCGAGAGCAGGAACACAAGCAGGGGGAGTGGGAGAGGGAGAAGCAGGCTTCCCGCGGAGCAGGGAGCCCAACGTGGGGCTCGATCCCAGGACCCTGGGATCATGACCCGAGCCGAAGGCAGACGCCTAACGACTGAGCCACCCAGGCGCCCCTCTGCATTAGTTTCAATATGACCATAGTTTATAAACCAGAGACCATCTAATCTTCTCTTAAGCATGATAATTCCAAGAGCTAAGGCAAAATTACTGAGGTTTTGGTGCTACTACCAGCCCATTATTCACTGACATGGTACCCCAGAAAAAGTAGATTGTGGCAGGAATTTGTGGGGAAAGGCTTGGGCTACCAGAATACTGAATTATGAATGTTATGTCATGGTCAATCCCTATGACTAATCTGCTTACCTTTGTATGTCCAGACCACACATGAATTTGTTTTTTGGGAAGGTAACACTTCTCAGGTGGCACAGTGGACCGAAGATTAACACCAACATCCTGAGGTATGTGAAGATAGGATCTACCTTGGTAGTCATACATTTCTTTAACTGAAACAAGAAGACAAAGGAAAGCAGTGAACAAATACAAGCTACAGTCATAAGATCTATATCCTTAAATGATAACAATTTACTCATAGGGATATTGTTCCTTATTAAGGTTGAGGTAATAACACTCTGATGAAGTTAAGACCAAGAGTCAGCTAAAATTTAGCTGCTTGAAATCACTGCTATTATTTACAATTAGAGGTAGTATTTTGGAATTTCTAACTACCCAGAGAATATCAGACCTTTAAGTAAAATCTATACTTCTTTTACTTAGTTACACATTTTAATGAAATATAAAAAAGACTTCACTTCAGCATAATTACAGCGAGGGAAGAAAAGAAAATACTTGGGCCTTGTGAGTCACGGGCAAAAACCCAGAAGCAAAACAGGATAGAAAAGAAGTTAAAGCAAAAATATCATTTTTGATACATTTCCTGAATGTATCATTCATTCAAAATACATTTCCTGAATATGTATTTCCTTCCACATATCCTTTTTCCCTGCCTTCCTCTTTTACGCCCTTCCAGGTTCCTTTTCCATTCTCTTTTACACTTTCAACACAAAGTTTGCAGTGAAGTCACTTGTGGGGCTTAAATGACATAGTGTATATAAAGCATTTAGTAACTTGCCTGGCACAGAGTAAGTCCTCAATAGATGTTGGCTGTTATTTTTACTATGGCTGCAAGCACCAAAGCATTAAATAGTGTCCTTGGAAAGAAAACTGGAGTTTGAGAAACCAAATATGGCCTCATCAAACCTAAATATTTGATATGTGATCTAACAGAATAATCAATACATTGGTACTAAATTATTCTTTACAGTTTGATAATAACTACATAATTTTCCAAATATAACTAATTATTATTATATGGAAGAGTCTGCTGTAATTTTTTTGAGATGCAAATAGTCAAATACAATTATTCTTAATATGGTGAAGTACAGCAGCTGATTAGTAAAGGCAATTGATACTACATGAACAGAGAACAGAGTGAATATCTGAAAGTTTATCATAAAAATGAAGAGGCATAAAAACTATATTACCATGTAAGATTGTCTTCTCCTCCCCAGGCTTCTCTTCTTCCTGTTTGCCTTTTTTCTGCCTCTTCGCTGTGATTTCATCCAATTCTTTTTGTTCTTCCTAAGGAAGTTAAGGAGTGAACTTTAAAATGGATGTTTTAGAACCCCACTGTGCCCAAAGCTAGTTATAAATACTTTATAATGAGGTCCAATTTTGGGTGAAGCAAGAGCTGTAAGTATGTCTCCTGGGATAACAGTCTCAACTCTTCAACAGATTACAAAATGACATTAACACATAATGGGTACTAGTTAATACTTTTAAACTCATTTTATACAAAACCCATTTTTTTGGAACACCTAGAAACAAATTTATTGTATTATGCTAATTATGTAAACAAAAAGACAAAGTGGTTAGAAAATCTAGTATTGGAAACTCAATTTGTATACACAATGTCGTTCTCCAGTAAACAGCTTTTCCTAAGGATACAAGGATCCTTATATCCATGAGGATATAAGCAATGACTACAGATTTTTGACACAACTTTTATGGGAGGAGCAGTGGAAGGAAGGTGGGATAGTAGTAAATCTCTATAATAAAAAGAAGTCAACAATGTCTAATGTAAATAAAAAGCGGCACATGTATATGATTGATATACATGGATGAAAGATACAGCTAGAATATAAGCTTCATGAGAACAGGATTTTCCTGATCTTGTCCACTGCTATATCCCTAAGGCCTAGGACAGTCACTGGCTCACAGAGACAGTAGGATTAGGAGATGGAGAAGGACAGGTAGGGTTCTATGGTTTTACTTTATAAAACTTCATAGTATTATTTTTTTAAAAATATAGATTATTTGGTAAAATTTTTAAATAAGTTAATTTACAAATAAAACCCACCATCAATTCTAAAATTACAGAGGCTGATTCTGTGGTTACTATCTGAGTATCTGGTATCAAAAGCAGCTACACTGTAGCTTAATAGCATTATCAATTTTTATGAAATTTAAATTTTTATTAAAAATTGTTCAATATTGTATTTTAATTAAAAATATGGAAGAAAATAAATCAAAAGGAGATAAATTAAAAGTATTCCCAAGAAAATTTTATTTATTTTATTATTTTCTTTTCCCAAGAAAAATTTAAAAATCTTACTTTATTTTCTCAATCAACCACGGCAGAGAAATATTGATGAGTCATCATTTGGTTCTCTAAGGAAATCTCAAGTTCATTATTATAGATATCCTTCACATACACACAGCATCTACCTGAATTGGCAATGAAAAACATCAAAACTTACTTCTGAGGGTTTGGCTACATCTTTTTCATCCACATATTTTGCCCACGGTCCCAAGAAACCATCAATATTAGATGCATCATTTTCTTTGAACTTTTTCCTCTTTTCTATCTTTTTCTGACCAGTTTCAAACACAGTTAAACCTACATTAAAAAAAAAGAGATCACAAATATGGATATTTTCTGAAGAAACAGTAGCATGTATATAATTTTTACTTTATATATAGCTTAAAGAAAAGTGATTATTCAAGTGACCAAAGATTTATTTTTTTACTTTATTTTATTCTTTATTTTTTAAAGATTTTACTTACTTATTTATAGAACAGAGAGAGACACAGCGAGAGAGGGAACACAAGCAGGGGAAGTGGGAGAGGGAGAAGCAGGCTTCCAGCTGAGCAGGGAGCCCGATGTGGGGCTCGATCCCAGGACCCTGGATCATGACCTGAGCTGAAGGCAGGCGCTTAACGCCTGAGCCACCCAGGCGCCCCTATGACCAAAGATTTATTAAAGAACACAAAACAAAATCTATATGAATTTGCCAGGTATACCAACTCATGCCATACGAAAAGAAACTCAACCTTCTGGGAAGAGAAGCTTTCAACTACTGCAATATTTTGCAAGTCCTAATATACTTAAAGAAAAGACCTGGCTATGTAATCATACAAGGTACACAATCCTTTTAATGACTCAAGGACATATATCAGTGGATTTTACCACTTTTTGAAAGGAATCCAGCAACTTAACATTGCTAAATAATGATAAAGCTACTTTTTTTTTTTTTTTTTTAAGAGAGAGAGAATCTCAAACAGGCTCCACACTCAGCACAGAACCCGACGCAGGGCTTGATCTCATGACCCTGAGATCATGACCTGAGCCGAAATCAAGAGTGGGATGCTCAACTGAGAGCCACCTAGGTGCCTAGATAAAGCTACTTTTGAAAGCAAGAATACATTAAAATTTATCATTTAAAAACTGAATTAAATTACAGTAAGTAATTAATAACTTTGATTCACTTGTAACTTAACAATATATATTAAGCAAGGTTTCACAAGAATCTGGTATTCTTCTAAGTGATCTAAATCTAAATTTGACCTCTAATATCAGAAATCTTGGATTAAAAAGAAAAGAGGAAAGAGGATGTTTCTGGTTGAGATTCTGATTTGATCAGTAGGAGGTGTCAAGCTGTGTGTCGTCATTAAATTGGAAAAAGAAAGGTTTATGGGAGCCATAATCACAATTTAACTGTTAATGGAGAATCTAACTACACAAAAGATATGGCTTGTAGAGGTCTAACTTAAAGAAAAAAGCTTACCTATGTTAATTCAAATCAGTTTCCTTTATAAGGTTGTGTGCTACAACAAAGGCTTGTCAAAATTCTATTTTAACAATAATGTAGGACAGTGCTAGCGTGTCATTTCTTGTGAGCATCCTAATAAAGAAATATATTCATATTCCAATTAAAAAAAAACCAATAATGTAGCTCATACACTGAAGGTCGCTGGATGATACAGGAGCTGGAGCTGCTAAGCAGAAGTATCCTCACAGAAGCAGCATATTCTTTTTCTAATGAGCATATTTTATGGGTAAGATTCCAATGATGAGCTTTGTGACAAGTTAGCATTTAGAGTATAATGCTTTGTCTTCTAAGTACAAAATGAATATGAGCACAAACATATATTCTAAAACATATTCAAACTCAGCTTTCAAAGCAACCCTAAGACGATCTCCATAGACAATGTATAATAAAACTTGTTCTGCTCTGTAAAAACGTAGCTTGATATTAGTGTTGAGAGATAAACTGCAAACATTTGCTACACATTAATTATAATTTATTGAATGATTTCTACATGGTTGGCACTCAGCCAAGTACTCATAACAACCCAGAATAATAGGTCGCAACATCTTCCCTACAAGGTTGCATGCATGCCTCATAATTGGCAAAAAACAAGCTCTAAACTATAATGGTCCTAAACTATATTGCTCTATAATATATTACCTGTTTCAACTTAAAAATAAATCAATCTACTAAAATACTAGTTTTTCCTACTGTCTCAGGTCAATCTGCAAGACAGTAATTATAAGTATGTGTGTATATATACATATACTTGATATAAAATATTTCAAATAAATTTGAATGTTACCTTGATTTTTTTCAGCTTCTTCTACCGAACCAATATATTTAGCAGACACTTGATGATTATCTAATGAAGGGTCTAATGCATAACCTGGAAGGAAAAAAGTACCTATTACTGACTCCATTTTTGCCATTTATAATTCATTTTATTTCTATACAGATACACTCATCTCACATTTTCCTTCCCAGATGTTGAAGTGGTCTCTTTAACTTAGGACCGATCTTTCTTTCCTGAGCTATATTCCTATGAAGAACAATTAACCCAAATCTCAGGGTGGACCATAAAGGACTTCAGCTGAGTAAGAAGTATCTTATAGGATGAATTTAGCATGTTGACATTACATTATTAACAGTCTCTCTGGCCAAGATATCAAACTTTAGTAGTCAAATTTCAAAGATCTTACAAATATATGTACATCACACATTTGGAAGTTTAGAAACCATTTCCTTTTTGTTTTTGGTAATAGATAATACATGGCTTTAGCTTATCAAATTATATAAACTATTAAATAATTTAAAACAGAATAGAGTAAGAAGAATTATATAAAATCTAGCTATTATTTTGAAAACACTATTCTCTGTAAAGACAGTCTTCCCTCTCAATTTTATTTTATTTTTTAAAAGATTGTATTTATTCATTTGAGACACAGAGATAGACAGAGATAGAGAGAGAGAGCATGAGCAGGGGAGAGGCAGAGGGAGAGGGAGAAGCAGGCTCCCCGCTGAGCCAGGAGCTGGATATGGGGCATGAGCCCAGGACTCGGGCATGAGCCCAGGACTCTGGGATCACGACCTGAGCCGAAGGCAGATGCTTAACCATCAGAGCCACCCAGGCGCCCCTCAATTTTAAAATAATACATTTCTACTTCATAAATCATTATGTATGTTTCCTTGGCAAGAAAAGTAAGAAAGAATATCAACTAGCATGTGAATACACTCCTTCAAAAAGTGATGAAAATATGTAGCTACTATCTGTATAAATGTAGTCTTTGGGGACTTAAGGAAAGAAAATCTATCTATATTAACTCAAATCAATTTTTCTTAAGTGGGGGTGCTTTAACATGATATATGTTTGGTAAAATTAGTTTTAGTAATTTTAGTTCAGTAATCAGCAAAGAGACTAGGTCATTAATCAGTTTACGGTCTATGACCTATGTGAGTAATCATAAAATATATAAAAGTACTAGCCACTTTTTTAAGGGGTACATCCTAGTGGATAAAGTTGACACTTTAATTTTCCAGCTAAAGATTAAAGAGAACTTCTTTTGGGGAACAGAAAAAGATCTGTCATCAAACACACTTTTCAAACAAGCTAAGGATATAGGTGTTCAACTCACTCTCATGATATGCTAGAACAGAACTAACCACCTGGCTATTAACTCAACTGTATGCAGTTTTTTCAGTATTAAAATATGTTCTTAGCCAGAAGAGAGCTTGATGGCAGAAAAGCCGCTGTGGAGTAAACTCTCTGAAATCACAGGTCCAAATCCCATGAGTTATTTTATCTTTTGTCTCTTTGATGTACAGAACAGTATTCTGTAAAGGATTTTTAAAATGAGATTTTATAAGGCTCATAGAAAATTTAGACCAACATATCTGATGTTAAAAATCCCCATCTCAATCATAAAAATTTACCCAGAATGTAATTCTATCTTGAGAGAGATCTATGTCTATACAAATGACACTGCATTATATGTCTGGAGGGATGGAATGGGAGGCAGAGAGGAAAGGGAGATCCCTGGTACTTCTTGTGATACCTATGGAAGCACCAGCTCATTTGGCCATACTCTTGTTTCTGAGCACAGGAATTTATGCTCTCTTCCTTTTCCATATCATCTGTGGTAAAATAAATCTTTACTGCCATTATCACCATTATTACTACTACTGCCTCCCACCTCAGGTAATTAAAGGACAATAATTTTCCCTTTACAAACAAGAGAAGTTAAATATTTAGCTATATGCCCTACTAGAAGTCAGCCAGTGATAGAGCAAGATATAATTCTAACACTACAGAATTTTAGTGCAATTAGTTTTCTAATATCCTATGTTTCAAGTGACTATGCCTGCATTTTAGTTCTGAGATATTCTCATCTATCTTTCTAAAGTTTATTTTCCTTTTTATATTTTTAATACAGTTAATGTCTACTTTCTTCCTTTGTAGTCTTATTTGAAATGGCTCTATTTCTTAAAATTTTTTATTTAAATTCAATTTAATTAACATATAATGTATTATTAGTTTCAGAGGTAGAATTTAGGTGATTCATCAGTTGCATTTAATACCCAGTGCTCATTACATTAAGTGCCCTCCTTAATGCCCATCACCCAGTTACCCCACCTCCCCCACCAACCTCCCCATCACAGCAACTCTCAGTTTCCTAGAGTTAAGAGTCTCTAATAATACCAATTTTATTATTAGACTCTTGAGATCATTAATACTAATATCCCAATGTGTAAATAAGATAAAAACAATCTACAAAGAATGGTCACAAATATACGGAAAAACCTTCAACCTTACTAGCAGTCCAAATGAAACAAATTAAAGAGATTAAATATTATATATTTCTGTTATCACATAAATAAAGGAAAAACAGTCATACAGATCTTGGGTAAAGAGAAACAGGACTTGCACATGTGGTGGTGGCCGTGTTAAGTTAGGAAAATTTTTTTGGAAAGCAATTTGACAAGATATAACAAGACCTTTAAAAATATTTATATTCAGTTACGTGCAGGAAACCATTACAACACCACTTGGGCCATGTTCTCTGGCTGCTGCCCCACCCCTCCCCTTGCCTCTGGTGCACATTAAAGATCCAAAACCACAACTGACTCCAAGTACTTCACAATCAAAAAAAAAGGAGAAATCTTTTAATTAAGGCGGAACTCAACAATGAAAGGAAAGAAAAGAGGGAGGAGACTATGAAGAAAGTGATTGCTGCCATGACTGTGGGGAAGGATGTCAGCTCTCTTCCCAGATGTAAACTGACAATCTGGAATTAAAGAAGCTTGTGCATCTCTGTTTGATGAACTATGCCACGAGTCAACCAGACATGGCCATCATGGCTGTCAACAGCTTTGTGAAGGACTGTGAAGACGCCAATCCTCTAATTTGGGCCTTGGTTGTCAGGACCATAGGGGTACATCCAGGTGCCCAAGGTTACAGAATATCTCTGTGAACCCTTCTGCAAGTGCTTGAAGGATGAGGATCCCTATGTTTGGAGAACAGCAGCAGTCTGTGTGGCAAAACTCCGTGATATCAATGCCCAAACGGTGGAAGATCAGGGATTTTTAGATTCTCTGCGGGATCTCATAGCAGATTCAAATCCAATGCATTGTGCAGGCTAAAGCTGTAGTAGTATGATCTGAAATCAGTGAATCTCGCCCAAACAGCAACCTACCTGATCTGAACCCACAGAGCATTAATAAGCTGCTGACAGCCCTGAATGAGGGCACTGGATGGGGTCAGATTTTCATCTTGGACTGCCTTGTCTAGTTACAACCCTAAAGATGACCGGAAGGCTCAGAGCACCTGTGAGCATGCAACTCACTGGCTGTCTCATGCCAACTCAGCAGTGGTGTTTTCAGCAGTAAAAGTCTTAGTGAAGTTTCTAAAGTTGTTATCCAAGGACTGGGACTACTACAATATACTGCTGAAGAACTTGGCCCCTCCACTTGTCACTCTGCTGTCTGGGGAGCCAGAGGTGCAGTATGTCACCCTGAGAAATATCAATGTAATTGTCAAAAAAAGGCCCAAAATCTTGAAGCAGGAAATCAAAGTCTTCTTTGTAAAGTACAACGATCCCATCTACCGTAAACTAGAGAAGTTGGACATCATGATTCATTTGGCATTCCAAGCCAACACTGCTCAGGTTCTGGCAGAATTAAAGGAATATGCCACAGAGGTGGATGTTGGCTTTGTTCGCAAAGCTGTGCGGGCCACTGGATGGTGAGCCATCAAAGTGGAGCGATCCCCAGGGCGCCGTGTATGCATATTGCCTGATCTCATCTGGACCAAAGGAAATTACGTGGTCCAAGAGGTAACTGCTGCCATCAGGGACAGCTTTCACAAATACTCCAGCAAGTATGAAACTATCACTGCCACTCTGTGTGAGAACTTAGACTCGCTGGATGAACCAGATGCTCGAGCAGCTATGATTTGGATTGGGGGAGAATATGCTGAGAGAACAGACAATGCAGATGAGTTACTGGAAAGCTTCCTGGAGGGTTTTCATGATGAAAGCACCAGGTGCAGCTTACTCTGCTTACTACCACAGTGAAGCTGTTTCTCAAGAAACCAGGAAATACACAGGAACCGGTACAGCAAGTCTTGAGTTTGACAACACAGGATTCTGATAATCCTGACCTTCAAGACCGGGGCTATATTTACTGGTGCCTTTTCTCAATGGACCCTGTCACAGCCAGAGAAGCAGTCTTGTCTTAGAAGCCACTGATGTCTGAGGAGACAGATCTTATTGAGTCAACTCTGCTAGATGAGCTAATCTGCCACATGGCTTCTTTGGCCTCAGTATGCCATTAGCCTCCCAATGCTTTTGTGGAAGGAAGTCACGGAATCCATCATGAACACTTGCCAATACGCCACGGGAGCACTGATGCAGGTGGCAGCCCTGCTGGCACCACCACTGCCACCAACCTGGAACAGCCTCAGTTAGCCCCTCTCAAGGTGACCTTCCAGGAGACCTTTTAAACCTTAAGCCTTGACCTCGGCCCCCCAGTCAATGTGCCACAGGTCCTCCATGCAGATGGCAGCAGTGGATCTCTTGGGAGGAGGACTAGATGGTCTGGTGGGACAATCCTTCATCCCCTCATCAGTGTCTGCAACCTCTGCTCCTTCACCTACTCCTGCTGTGGTCCACAGTGGTCTGAACAACCTGTTTGAACTCTCCATGGGGACAGGTATAGCACCTCATGGATGTCTGGCTGCCTGTAGTAAAAGCTAAAGGCTTGGAGATTTCCAGAACATTTAATCACCGCCAAGGGCACATCTATATGGAAAGGAACTTCACCAACAAAGCTCTGTAGCACATGACAGACTTTGCAATCCAGTTTAACAAGAATAGCTTTGGTGTCATCCCGAGCACTCCTCTGGCCATCTATACATCACTGATGCCAAACCAGAGCACTGATGTCTCCCTAACTCTCAACACCTTGGGCCCAGTCATGAAGATGGAACCTCTGAATAAACTGCAGGTAGCTGTGAAAAGTAATATTGATGTCTTCTCCTTCAGCTGCCTCATCCCACTCATGTGCTTTCCATAGAAGATGGCAAAATGGAACACCAGGTCTTCCTTGCAACATGGAAGGATATTCCTGATAAAAATGAGCTTCAGTTTCAGGTTAAGGAATGTCATTTAAATGCTGACACTATTTCCAACAAATTGCAAAACAACAACATTTAGACTATTGCCAAGAGGAATGTGGAAAGGCAGGGCATGCTGTACCAATCCCTGAAGCTCACTAATGGCATTTGGATTTTGGCTGAGCTATGTAGACAGCCAGGAAGCCCAAATTATATGCTGTCACTTAAGTGTAGAGCTCCTGAAGTCTCTCCATATATCTATCAGGTCTACGACAACATTTTGAAAAATGAATAGACTGGTCCGGTGCCCTCTGGCCACCCTGTGATTGGTGCAAACCAAGAACTCTTACCTGGAAACACCAAGAAATTGTATTACTGTGTAGAATCTGAACCCAAACACACTGAGGCCACCCACCAAGGTAGTGACTAGTCTAACCTGTGCTAACACTAAGGCACAATCTGTTGGATAGTTTTAGCTTTCATTTTTTATGTCTTTAACTCACTAAATAGTTCAATCTGTGTCTTAACCCACCACCCCCTAAAGGAAGAGGTAAAAACCACTGGCTATTAAAAAAAAACCACAGGCCCATTTTTGAAACCAGGTCTAAAGCCAACTGAGTAGGGTTTTTTTGTTATTATATTTATTTACTTATTTGTCAGAGAGAGAGAGAGCACAAGCAGGGGGAGCGGCAGGGTTCTCCCGAAGCAGGATTCCCGCTGAGCAGGGAGCCCAATGCGGGGCTCCATCCCAGGACCCCGGGATCATGACTTGAACTGAAGGCAGACACTTAACCAATTGAGCCACCTAGGAGCCGCAAACTGAGTAGTTTTAAATGCTTACTCTTACTATAGGATAATTTAAGAAGGAAAATAGGTATCAGATAAACTTAAACTTTTTCTTTTCTGTTTTGCTTTAGTCATAGCTATCTAAATTATTGCTTAAGTCCTTTCTAAAGTCTAAGAAAACAAGCAAAGTCTTCAAAATTCTGTTTCATTATAGGCTAGAATATAACGAACTCATGATGCAATAAAGTTGATTTTTATGTGCTGCATATATACTTGATATTTATGTGGGATCCCTTATATAAGTAACGGGTACAAGGCATTGATAACCATTTTTTGGAGTGGAAGTGTCCAACCCTTCTAGGTGATTTCAGAGGTATACAGTCTTAGCTTTTGGCACACTGTCAATTATAACCTTGTCATGGTGAAATATGATCTAATATATGACAATCTTTTTACAACCAGTTTCCAAGGATATATTGTGATAAATAAGACTATCTGTATTAAAACTCTAAACTACACTGAATCAGTTTACATTATTACTCCCTAAAAATTAGAAAAAACTTTTCAACATTAGAATAATTATGTAAATTATGGTACAGCCACTACATAGTTCTTGAAAATGACAAACTGAGATTATAAATTAACACTGGAAAATTCTTATGATAGAACACTGAATAAAAAGTGAGATGCAAATTTTTCAGTACAGAATGATTATAGTATAGAATAACTTGGAGAGATAAAAATATAATGCTGAATAGATATTTTAGGATAGTAGGATTATAGGTAACTTTTTCTTCTCTCTTTCCTAAAAGCTTAAAATTTATTTATATTATTTAATGAAAATAACTGTTATTAAAAAGCATCACCGAATACATATTTCACATGACACTATTTTTTTAACCTTTTTTAATCCTATCTTATAATAATGAGAGTTAATGGCAGAGAGGGCAGAAAAATTTCTTCAGAACTTAAATTCTATAAGAAATAAGAGAAAGAGGTAGAATTCTGACTGCAAAGAAAACTAAAGAAAAAAAAGACAATTTACTGATGTCTAAAGACATGATTATTAAATCTGTTGTAAAATTCTAAGTTTTCTTTTTCAATTACTTTTTTGGGAAAGAAACATTAGCATAAGTAACTATAAAGAAGATCACAACTACAATTGGCAAAAAGACACAGATGAGATTATAGAAAGAGAAAGACACAGATAAGATTACAGAAAGAGAAAGACATATACATGTCATGTAAATGTATATTGTCATGCATATGTATAATTACATAATTTACAAAACCACCAAATATTAGCAAATCTGGTATCAGTGACCACAAACTATTAACAAGGACATTATAAAGACCATTTCCTTTTAGTGAGATTCCCAATCTTGTGTGCATGTTAACTTTCTTAAATCCTACCACTGATAGGATATAATTATTTAACACAATGAATCTGTGGCCATTCTATTTCCTGATATCCTTTAGTGAACAACAGAAAACATTTCAGAAGTAAGACCTGAGAAACAGAATAAAGTCAATCAGTAAATAACAAGATAAAAAGAATGTGCCAAAAAACCAAATAATCCGATGAAAAATGGGCAAAAGACATGAATAGACATTTCTCCAAAGAAGACATCCAGATGGCCAACAGACACGTGAAGACATGCTTAACACCACTCATCATCAGGGAAATGCAAATCAAAACCACAATGAGTATCACGTCACACCTGTCAGAATGGCTAAAATAAAAAACACAAGAAACAGGTGTTGGCAAGGATTCGGATCCCACCATTGGTGGGAACACAAACTGGTGTAGCCACTATGGAAAACAGTATGGAAGTTCCTCAAAAAATTAAAAATAGAATTACCATAGGATCCAGTAATTCTACTACTATTTACCCAAAGAATATGAAAACACTAATTCAAAAAGATATATGTAACCCTATGTTTATTGCAGCATTATTTACAATAGCCAAATTATGGAAGCAGCCCAAGTGTCCACTGACAGATATATGGATAAAGAAGATGTAATATATATACAATGGAATATTACTCAGCCATGAAAGAGAATGAAATCTTGCCATGTGCAAAAACATGGATGGATCTAGGGGGTATAAGGTCAAGTGAAATAGGTCGGTCAGGGAAAGGCAAATACCATTTGATTTCACTCACATGTGGAATTTAAGAAATAAAAGAAATGAACAAAGAAAAAAAGAGACAAAGCAAAAAACAGACTCTTAACTAGAGAGAACAAACTGATGGTTACCAGAAGGGAGGTGGGTGGGGGGAATGAGTGAAATAGGTGAAGGGGATTAACAGTACACTTATCACGATGAGCACTGAGTAATGTATAGAATTGTTGAATCACTACATTGTACACCTGAAACTAATATAATGCTGTATGTTAATTATACTGGAATTAAAAATAAAAGTAACCTCTTAACCCTATCTGGTCATTTACTAACTTCAACAGCAATCTGCATATGATGGACATTCAATAACAAGTGTTCATTATCAAGTACAACAGAGAATATTCTGTTTTTAAGACCACAAAATATTTCTAATACTCAGAAATCACAGCAAATTTAGAATGATAGCTAAAAATATTAGTTCATCTCCCCATTTGTATAAATATTTATAGATGTGTTTAAGAAAATACACTACCTTTTTTAAAAGTAATCTAGATTAATAAATTTAAAAAGCAAGAAGACAAAACAGATTATCCACACAAAAATGTGTCAAACTGGAAACTGTAAATCTTAATCACCTTACCGTATGTGGCAAAAGTTCTTCTTTGTTGTTCAAACATAAAATCATTGATATGAGCTGGTTCAGCATATCCAGAAAGCATATTTCTAGGGGCAGCCATTTGCTGTGTCCTAAAGGGATTTTCTGGTCCAAACTGCAATGTTATAAGAAAAAACAAACTTAAATTCTGAGTATATAAAGCCAGACTTACTAGAATTATTGTACAATATATTTTCAACTCTAAATCATTAGGGGCTGAGTAACCTATTTGGGAACATGCTCACCACACATGGTTCAGTGCAGCTGGGCAATGGCTGATTAGCACTGTATGTCAGTCCCTAGGTCAGAGGGAGAATCCAGCTCACCCAAGTCTATGTGTGGCTATTTAAATTTAAATTAAGTAAAATAAAATATTCAGTTCCTCAGTCACACTAGCCAAACTTCAAGACTTCAAAAGTCACATGTAGTTATTGGCTATTACATTTCCATCACTGCAGGAAGTTCTACTTGACAACGCTGCTGTTGATAATTAAAGTAACTATATTTTTGTCTAAACCATGATTTGGGGGATTTTTGGTGACTTTTTCTTTTTTTAATTTGTAAAGATGATTTTTGGTGACTTTTATATCAATAATGGCACTATGATATAATTTTTAAAAAATACATGTTTCTTCTCCACTAGATTATGAGTTCCTCAAAGGTAGAGACTTAAAATCCTTAATGCTTACCATAATGCCTGGCATATAGAAAGCACTAACGAAGGAAAGATTAATCAGAACCCCACTGGGGGCAGAGAATAGGAAATAGACAATAAAAGTAAAATGCTTGAAAAAGTCCCTAGGAAAGACATTACAAATGAAAATAAAATTTCTCTATCGTGAAAAGTCACACTATGAAGTCTTACATAAAATAGTAGTACATCATTATCTGTTTGTTTATAATGCTTTGAGTTTCCATAATGGTTTCCAAACGTTATTTACTTTGGTCTGTACAAAAATCCTAGAAAGTTAGAGAGGTAGTCTCCTTTTTATGTTAGAAATGCAGGAAGGAAAAAAGCCAAAGATGATGTATTTTATCTGCCCTAGAGTCAATAGTTTTATTTTTAATTGGCAAAACCAGGTTAGAACAACCCCCAGTCTAGGATTCTACTGCATCATAACATTCCTTAAATGTACAATCATACCAGCTTTTTAAAAAATTGGGTAAAAAAGTACCAGATTATATCAAACACTATTAACTTGATGATATTTATTTAATGGTAATGGGAAAATCCAACTTTGTATTTTTTCTTTTTTTTTTTTTTTTTAAGATTTTATTTATTTGAGAGAGAGAGAGAGGGAAAGCGCAGAGGGAGAGTGTGAGGGAGAAGCAGACTCCCAGCTGAGCAGAAAACCTGACATGGGGCTCAGTCCCAGGACCTGAGATCATGACCCGAGCCATAGGCAGACACTTAACAGACTGAGCCACCCAGGTGCCCCTGTATCTTCTTTTTAAATAAAGAATAAAATGAACTTCCCACTTTGGAAATTGTGGAATTAGATAGGATATTTTTACTTAAACTGTGTAGGTCTATTATCATGATGAAGTTATTTTGATGTTAGAACATCTTAGGTCACTACCATTAGAAACCACCTTTCCTATGATACATTATTCAAGAGCCATAAATATAAATTATTGATCCTCTCTTAAGCAGAATGTTGCCTTCTCTAGATACCAACATTATACTACGCACAAAAATCTGAAATTAATTGTTACACTTGCCTTATGGTTTTTTCTGCTTCAAAAGAAAATAAATTACTACAATATTCTTTTATATTGACAGCTTCCATTTCTATATTTAAAATGACTCAATTTAAAAATATCTGATTTACATACAAAACTTTCATTACTATTTATTCTGAATTGTATAAAGGATAGTGCCAAGACTTCATAGCTCATATTAGTTCCTCCTTGCTAATGGTAGAAATGTAGGGGAGAAAAAAATTCAGACTGCTGAATGCTGGCAGTTACAGTAACTTTGTTGAGTCATGAAATTTATTACAAAAACAAGGACTATCCATAAAATTAAAGATAATAAAATGACTTAAAAGTTTCCTAGATATTCTACCTAATATAGTCAGCTATCATCTGCAAAGCAGTATCAACATTTCTGGGGGGAAAAATCTAAAATGATAAAAATCTCCATTACTCTTATTGTTACTCATATAATGTTAATCATTATGTTTATACTTTCCAATTTGAAAAAGGAAAACACAATTTCCATAGTCTTATTTTATTAAGATTTTACCAAAAAAGAACAATTCTTATATCAGCCATACATATCAAATCAGCTCCATCTTTTAAAGAAAAATTCTCAGTGCTAAGGAACTTTGATTTCTATATGAATACAGATCCACATATTATAGCTAAGTATATCTTATATGGGTGCTATTTCTAAAGCAGTCTAAAAATTTAAATGTGCTACATTTTATAGCTATTTAAGCTGAGACAACAACAAAAAAATCTAATAGGAAGCTGGGTTGTGGGAGGATCTATCTACTTTTGGCTCACCTTAACTGCCTTGGTTACCAGCAGCTATTCGAACTGACCTCACAGACATTAAATAAATGCCAACAAAGAAAGGGAGAGAATGTTATTCTGCAGAACTCAGCTCTTCCCAATTACTTAAAAATCATGTGTCCCAGATGTTCCCGGTCTCTGTGAATATGCACTTTCTTTTAATTCTGGGTTAACCATTAAAAAACAAAACAAAGCATAGGAGTGCCTGGCGGGCTCAGTTAGTAAAGCATGCGACACTTGATCTCAGGGTTGTAAGTTTGAGCCCCATTTTGGGTGCAGAGATTACATAAAAATAAAATCTTAAAAAAAATAAAATAGGGCGCCTGGGTGGCTCAGATGGTTAAGCGTCTGCCTTCGGCTCAGGTCATGATCTCAGGGTCCTGGGATCGAGTCCCGCATTGGGCTCCCTGCTCCTTGGGAGCCTGCTTCTCCCTCTGCCTTTCTCTCTCGCTCTGTCTCTCATGAATAAAAAAAATAAAATAAAATAAAATAAAATAAAAACAAAGCATATAAAAAACACACAAAACTGACTTCCAAATTTCTTTAACTTCTGGTAATTAAGCTTAAGAGTAAATTTGCATTCAAGGGATTTTAATAATACATATTTGAGTTAGGTATGCGTATTTAACAGTTTTTAGCTAAGACCATACTGAAGTACACCACAGTCAATTGTAATTTCAATCTCCCATATAAAATATATACATTTAAGTATTAATTCATAATTCGGATCACATCTCAGGATGTTCCTGAATATGCTTACATCTTTCACCTGAGTGAAGTAGTGATTTATTTATAAAGTAGAAGAAAAGCATTTTTAAAAAATATTTATTTATTTATTTGAGAGACACAGAGAGGGCATGCACGTGTGGGGAGAGGGGCAGAGGGAGAGAATCCCAAGCAGACCCCCCATGACTCCCCATGGGAGCCCCACACAGACAGATCCCATGACCCCTGAGATCACAACCCGATCTAAAACCAAGAGTCCCAGGCTCAACCAACTGAGCCACCCAGGGGCCTCAAGAAAAGCATTTTTAACTTGTTAAGACACTGGTAGATAAATCTAAGAGATTTGTGTATTGTAAGGCAGTGATTCTCAAAAGTCTTCAGAAGGTAGAATGCTTGAGGGTCAATGTCTTAGTAGTATAACATAACATCACAGGAATTAAGAAAACTTACACTGGTAAAAACTGATTATATGAAATCATAATAATAAGTTTACATATAGAACGCCTCCCCCCCCAAGTTACTGAACTAATAATCATATTATACTTAGATTGTTGGTAAGTTTTTCATTAATATTTATTGTAGTCATCAATGTTTAAACACTTATAAACAAACTTTAAGGTAAGAAGAGCCTGTTGAATAACTTAATTATTTTCCACAAATTTGGAAAAGATCTCCACCATTCAATTTTATTGGCAGAATATCTCAATCTTTTAAGACATAAAAGCATAGTTTAAATATTACTAATATAAGTATTTTATTAGTATGGGTTTTATGACCTTGGGCCTCAGTTTCCTCATCTATAAAATAAAAGAGCTGAACTATCTAATTTCTAAAGTTCATTCTAACAATATTTATAGCAGCCCTATGGCCAGATTTTTAACAGAAACTAGGATTTTTTTTCCTTTTAACTTTGATATATCTTCTATTCCTAAAAGTACTATTATTTTAAATCTGAAAATCTTGAGGCTTATGGGTTTTACGTGAGTCTAGAAAAGCTAACAAATACACGTTTCTCTAAGTAGACCCAAAAAGGATTGAGTGAAATGAAGAAAATCAGTGGACTAAAACAACGACTATTATCTCTTCAAGTTCTGTCTATAATATGAGAAAGCTTATCTGGATACTAGGTTAGCCCATTTAGGAAAAATCCTTGCTTGGGAGGGAAAAACATATTTTATAAAATAAAATAGTCAGTTCAGTTAATTTCCTGAACTAGCAAAGTCAAAGCATGCGCATAGGGGTGTAACATGCAAACCCTGTAATGGTTTGCAAACTGGTCTTCCAGCCACAGAGCAATCGTTAGGAGTGATGTGAACTCACATTCCCAAATACGTTACTTGCTGGTAGTAAAACCTGAGACTTGGTTTCCTCGCTATAAAATAGGGATTGATTAGAGTACTTATTTCACAGGATTATTGTGAAGACTAAAAGAGATAAGGTACACAAATATATAAATCCCTCAGTATGGTACCTGGTATACAGTAATAAATGAGTTTTATTCCATTAGTTTCTATCCCTGTTCTTTTCCATCATGCAAACCCTTATCAAATTAACTTTCCTACAAATTCAGCTTTGATTATCCCACTCTTTAATAAGAACCTTAAAAATCTATTTATCCTCTACTAAAACAAGACCAAACTGCTTACCTTGGCCCCCAGATCCCTGTGCAACGCTACACAAACTACCATTTTGGTCTTACCTCCCTTTTCTCCCTTACTGACAACGACTAAAGTATTCCTGTTCTTTGGATCTTTTATGATTTAGCTAATGCTTTTCTCCTCTGCCTGGAATCTTTCCTCATAAAAGCCTTCCTGGCATCAATGCCAATAATAGTAACATAAATAACAACAAGCGCTGCTACTTACTAAATGCTTACTGGGTACCTGAGAGTGTCCTAACCCTATCATACATTAGTGCATGTATCCATGTAACTTGGTAAAGGAGAAATTGTCTTCATTTTACCTATGAGAAAACTGAGGTAATGCAAGGTTATACCGGAGCTAATAAGCAGTGTATTTAACCCCAAATCTCATGTTCTTAACCTGGACTTTATTGCTTATTTTAAATACTTCTTCCTCTATGCAACTTTTTCTTATCTTCACAACCAGATACAATCTCTCCCTTAACTTGAATACCACTTTAGGCATTATAGGAAACAGTCTGGTCTCTATCTTTCTAAAAATAACACTGAGCATATCATCTCTGGTAAACAGTAGCTTGAGGAGAAGGATTGTATCTTTTTCTAACAATGGATTCTCAAGATATGGGAACTTGAATTTCAATAAGCAAAGTTCCTGGTAACACCTTTCCATACTTTGTCAAATTATACAGACCCTAGTCATAAAATTCAAAGGTAATAATCTATTATGTAACAGACAATTCATTTGGCAACCAGAAAAAATAGTAATTTTTCTTCACTTTTCAATCTCATCTCTCTTTTCTTAAATTGGCGATAAGCATCAGTGTTGCTAACATAAATTAATTTATATTTTGAATCTGAGGCTCCCTAGATGAGAAAAAAAAACCCAGAATACTAAAAGGATTGGTAATTTCACAAAGAGAATGATAGGCCTAATGCCTCATCAATATCACCAAAAAAATCTTAATCTTTTAAATTTTGAAAACTAAAATCACACAGCAATTGATTAGTTATGCACAAGATCTAAAAATGGAAGAGAAACAGACTTCATATAAAATGCACTGACATAGGAACATCACACACATTACTTCCAAATTTTCTTGTTCTGTAATTTAGTGGCCCTAATTTATGGAAGCACTTTTCATCTAAAAAATCATGAAGCGTACATGTAACATACTACCTTTCTTCACTGTGCCAGCTAAAATGGTGCCAAGGGATATGAGTCTACAGGTTCGATAGGCTAGAATGATTTAAGAAAAATAAAATAAAATTTAAAAGTGCTGCAGTCTCAAGAGTATGAGAAAGAGATTTCGGCTTACTGTACACCCAGGGAACTGTTAGAGCACTGTCCAAATACTACCACTGACATCATCGGCTGTGCTCCATATTTCAATTGCCGTATTTTAAGTGACTACAGAAACCTGAGCAGGCAAATTATATGAAACAGCTTTATGATTCTGCTTTATCAAAAAAAGAGAAAAAAAAAAGGGACAATGACTACATGCTAAAAAACAAAAAATTAAAAAGTACTTTCTCCACCCAGTTGTGATAAAATATGGCTCCTCACCCTCATTTTTAAAGTTTCTTAAAGATACCTGCTACTGAAGGCTTATTTTGTTTTATAATGACCATTTTTTGGATCTCTATTTTCTCAATCAAGTATTCTTTCCCCTTTTAAAAATGAAATAGCTAGAAATTTAATTTTTTCTACAAAGACTTTCCTAAATGGACAATCTTTACTGTTTTTTGCCTTTTTTCCTTTCTCATCTTCTTTATGCTTCCATCACCATTTATCATCATCATCATCACCATCATCATCATGATCACCATCATAAGATGTCTCACCCAGAGCAGGTAATACACCTGTGACTACTGTTGAGCAGCAAACACGTTAGCATGGCACTTCTTCCTAGCATTTAGCGCAGGAGCATCTGTAACCAGACGTTTCATAATATACCATGCATTGAGGATGCTAATAAATAAAACAAATTCTTTTTCCCTTATGGTTAATTTATAATACTCCCTTAACAATATTGATGAAAATATTAATTACGTTCACATCTAAGAATCAGATATTTTAAAATTTCCTTTTTCAAAAAACATTGTTCCATTCTATCAGATGTTATATGTTGGTAGATAAAGAGTAGTGGATTTTTAAAAGTATGTTTTCTTTTCCTTTTATTTAAAAATTGAGATATAATTGACATATAACAGGACATAGTTTTTGAAAGTTTAAATAGTATACTCTTGTGAGAAAACTCTGAAAAATTTACCAACTGTTTATCTACTTATGTGTAATTCAAATGCTTTAGCAAAAGGCAGAATCTTAAATATATTGTTTTCTCACCTCAGGAGCAAACATGGTCTCATAGGTAGGATTATACTGAACCTCTTTGACAGCAGGGTCAAGGTGAACTCCAGTCTCTAAATCTTCCTAAAAGAGAACCAAATGAACATTAAAGATCTGACAAGTAATCATTTTGTTTTGGAAACTATATTAAGGTCACACTAGCTATTTTAATACCAATTTTATGATTATTATACTAGTGCCATACGATTAATAATTCTAATACTCAAAGCTTAATAAAAGTAACGTATGTAGTATAAAGGTTAGAATGCATAACATTTTTTCCTTTCAAAATGCTGACTTTATCCCATCTGAACAAATTAAAAATTTCTAAATAGGCTAATAAGCTACTCAAAGCTTTAAATTAAGAGAGTCCAAGTCTTCTTTTTTATGAACTCAAAAAACTTAACCTCTCGTTCCAAATTCAGGACAATTTCTTTATTCAGCAAACCTTATTAGACATGTGCCCAGATGGCCCATGGTTCCACGCTACAGAAGTGGCAAGGCCCTAATATTCTAAATCTAAATCTTACACTCTATGCCAATGTTTCAACCTTCTGAAATTCACCCCCCAGTTTAATGAACATAAAAATCTATGTCCACTAGAGAATCACTGGTGATCTCTATTTTGTGTAACCACACCACCTACTACAAATATAGTAATTCCCAAATTGGTATCTCTTGCCTGGACCTCTCCTCTGAACTCTAAAGACTTGTGTATCTAAAGTTTAGCTCAACATCTTTTCTCCCAGGATGCCTAACAGACATCTCAAACTTGATATATCCCAAAGGGAACTTCTGGTCTCCCCTTCCCAATGACTTCTTCCCAGCCTTACATTTGCTCAGGTGGAAACTCCTGGAGTTATCCTTGATTCCTCTTTCTTTCACGTTGTATCTCCAATCCATCAGCAAATCCTCTACCTTCTATATACATCCAAAGTTCAACCACTTCTCATGTTCTCTTTCACGGTCATCTCACAGTCCAATTTACCAACTCACACCTGATTGTTATAATAGCCTTTTAACTGGGCTCCCTGCTTCTATCCCCCCACAGCCTCACTCCATGCAGGAAGCTGTGTGATTTTTAAAAAATATTAGATTATGTTACTCCTGCTCTAAACTGTCAGGTAGCTTCTCCACTCAGAGTAAAAGCCTAATGAAGGCCAGAAGGCTCATTACCAGTTGTTCTCAGAAAACAAGTATGGTTCCCCAGGGTAGTGTTATAGGGCATTTTTATATTCCTGTATTGTCCTGCCTGAGTATTTACATATTAAAAACATGTTGTTCGTACATGTTTAATTCACATATTAAACAGGCTATAAATACCTTTCCTTTAATTAGGGCACTCAAGTTGTATTTTGAAATTTTTATGGAAGTTACATATCATGTATGAATTATACTTCAGTAAAGTAGAATTACAGAAATGCTATTACAAAACGAGGATGTTTGAATCTAATTGGTTGAGAATTATCCTCCTCTTCTGAGATCTCAGAATGATCTCCCCCCGCCAAACTTGCCCTCACAAACTTCTGTCTTCATCAAGTCCTGTGCCAGTGCTCATCACCTCCAGCCTCACTGGCTCATTTGCTATTCCCAGAATTCACCAAAGGTCAATCCTGCCTCAGGGTCTCTGCATATACTATTTCCTTTTCCTGTAATGTTCTTTCCCTAGATATCCACATGATCGTTTTCTCTCTTTTATCAGGTTTCTGCTCCATTTTTCTACTTTCCTCTTACCTTGCTTTACTTTTCTCCATTATATTTATCATCATCTGACATATATATTTATTGTCTACCACCCCTTACTGAAGTATAAGATACACAAGTTGGATTTCATATGCACAAATGTATCCTCGACCCCTAGAATTATCCCTGTCATATGACCGTCTTTATTCTATTGGCCTTTTGCTGATGTAGGATACATCTGTCAACACAATACAAAACACAATTCAAAGTAATATCGAAAATTTTTTTTAAAAGGTGAGATACCATGAGGTTGACAGTGACGCTGGAGAAGAAGCAATGCCACTGACAAATGAAGATCTGGAGGACTTAGAACAACTAATGACCAAAGACTAGAAAACAACAATGAAAAATAATACTCTAGGCACACAATTAGTATTCCAAAATCTTACCACTTTTTAAAGCAACCCTCACGCAAAGCAGGCAATTTAGTTTCTCTACTTCTCAAAGATAGGGTTCCTCAAGTATGGCTCCCTTAAACTTCTATCCTCTCTAGTTTCAAAACAGCCATATCTTTACCTTATCTCCTCTTTCTCAGGACTTCAATCTCCACCTCCGATTTTATCTGCAACCTTGACCACACTCCTGGCCTCTGTACCTAACTGCCTACTGAACTACATGATATGGGTGTTCCACAGCATCAAACACTTTGCTGTGTCTCATTCCATGATTCCACCTTTACTCACTAAAAAATAAGGCACTGAGTCTTACTGATTCTATCTCTGAAATATTTCTCCAGCAACCCTACTTCTACTATCCTAATACAGACTTCATCATATCTTGCCTCGTCTATTATAATACCTCCTTATCTGGTAATACACTCCCACCTTTGTCTTATTAGACAAATTACTGATTTTTAAAAATATCAAGCACTTTCACCCTTGCTGTGCTGCTGGCAATGTTACTGTCTTTGTTCTTTATGCACATCCCTTTATTATCTGATAATATGTCATCTTATTTTCTCTTATACCTTCCCTTCTCTTGGCTCAGGAAAACTGCTTCTCCATAATCCTAAGGAATGTTTTACATAATTCCTTATAGCAATTATGATGTTATATAATTTGTTGCACATGACTTTCACTAACATTCTATATCCTCACTGCCTAGTAGAATGCAGGGTAATCAGTGCATGTTCAATAAATATTTGTTAATTGAAAAAAGAAAAAGTCAAGTCCATTGAGAAAGAGGATGAAGGCTGACTAAAGATCATGAAATTTGGCAATTACATCACATTAAACCTTTGCCAGAGTGATTCTGGTAGTGGGGTAGAGTATGGAAAAGCAGTTTTAAGAGGCAGAGGTATAACTAAGGATTTAGAAAAACAAGACAGTAGTAATTTTTACTCTCTCAAGACATTTGGCAATAAAGAAAAGAAGAGGAGATGGGGTGCCAGATTGAAGGATTTTTGAGGTAAAATTAAGTTTGTTTTTTCCCTCCTTAAGAAAAGACTAAGCCAAGATTTAGTCAGTTATAAGCTACAGGATACGAGTGAGTAGGGAGAAACACAGGAAAAAAGCCAGCACAGTTGGAAGGTTATCCTCTGAGAAGAGGAGAGCCCTCTGTGAGATGAAACAGAGACGACAAAGACAAGGATGGGTGATGGGTGATAGATGTGTGGAGCTGGTGGGAGGTGTTGGAACTCAGAACTGATGTTATTTTCTTTGTGTAGTTGGGGGCACAGGCCTCTTCACAAAGCAACTTCAAATTCATTTATACATTCAATAAATATTGATTGGGTGCCTACTATGTGCTAGGCATTGTTCTAGGCCCACAGAAACAAATAAAGCTCCCTGTCCTTGTGGAGCTTATATTCTAGTGGGGGAGACAGACAATAAGCAATACAGTAAGTGAATTATATAGTTTGCTAGAAGAGGGCAAGTGAAAAAGAGTGTTTAACAACCTCAGTGTTGTCTCACATTATCTCATATAATTCCTACAACACTTCTATGAAATAAGTACTAGCAACATTAAGTCATTTACCCCAAGATGCTCACAGAATAAATGAGAAGGGGAAACATTTCAAGTAACCACAAGGAATGACGTTAAAGACACCCAATTAGCAACAAACAAACAAAAATCTGGCAGACTACCAGTCAGGGTTCTTAGCTGCAAGCAGCTGAAAGCCTTACAGACTGATTAAACAGTATTGAACCCTTCTGAGTATCGAATCCTTTCCCTCAGAATTGCCAAGAAGGGTAGAGAATCAGTTTGAGGAAATAGGCATAAATAAGGGTGAGTATACAGATGGAATCACAACTGAAAATCGATCATATCACAGAACCAGTCCACTGAGGACAGGAGTTCACCATTACTGAACTACTGTGGCTGTCACTGGATGCTGCTGTTGAGACCACTGGCCCGAGAAACTACATGTTGGCCGCCCTGCCACTTAACATATTCTCTTTCCTTGCTTCTTTGTGGATTAGCTTTAAATTAGAATTTAGGTGAGTGCATTTGTCTGCTCAGCCTAAGTTACCGTCCCTGAGCCTTAGCTAAAAAGGAGCTGGGAGAAGGAGAATCTGGGCTTTTGGCCTCTGAAGGTTGGGGGCAGCAAGGGCTGTTCCTCACATTAAGACTCTTAGGGAGGGGATTCAGGTGCTGGGCCACCTAAAATATGATATATACACAGTGGACCCCTGAACAACACGGGTTGAATTTGTATGCAGATTTTTTTCAGTAAACATGGTACAGTGCTGTAAATGTATTTTCTCTTATGATTTTAATAACATTTTCTTTTCTCTAGCTTCCTTTATTGTAAGAATACAGTATATAATACACATGACAAGTATGTATTAACTGACTATATTATCAGTAAGGCTTCCGTCACCAGTATAGGCTATCAGTAGTGAAGTTTCTGGGTAGTCAAAAGTGATACTCGGATTTTCAACTGCACAGTGGAGGGGAGCGGTTGGTGTCACTAACCCCTCGTTGTTCAAGGGTGAACTGTTTATTACCCTAGAAGGCACACTAGAATCGTCATTGGTTAGAGATAGTATCTGCCAAATGTTGAGCAGAAAAATTCAGTACCATAAAATTAAAAGGTCATATACAAATGGCTTCAACTGCACAAAAACTAAATTAAATGCATTTCTCAGTATTTAATTCTAGTATAAACTGCTTAAAATAACAAGGCTTAGCCACATTCATACCTCCCCAGTGGATTTCATACAATACAGTTAGTTGCTAGAACCACTTTATAATATGGTTTACCAGATCTTTCCGATTACGAGTATTTTAAATTTGATTTTGAACAGAGTACCATGAGACACCAAATTTTAAATGCAGAGTACAATTTAAAAAGAATAACTCTTATATACACAACAGTGGCAATGAATAAAAAATATAAATAGGTCCCAGTCTCTGGTTCCTGCTAAAATTGTAGAACAAATTGAACAACCCTCCAGAAAATGAAGAGTTATTAATTAATTATACATTTAATTAGAAAAACTTGGACGATACTGCAACCTTGTTTTAATACCCAAGAGGAGTTTAATAATAATTAAGCATGCAATTGAAATTACCACAGAATTACAAAGGACTTCTATTCAGTATTAATTATCCATAAAAATTAAAGTACAGTGAGTGAAGGGTACCCTATGGGTCAAATAAGTTTGAACAGGTTATCTTCTGTTGATTCAAAGTAATTTGAGAATCATGAGATAATATTTACTTTTGAGTCCTTTTCACATTTTTTACTCATGTACAAATAAGAAAATAGATGGGAAAGCACTTTGTAAACTATAAAGCAGAAAACAAATATTAATCATTATTATGAACTATTTATCAATTTATAGTTTTTTCCCCCCAGAAAGTAGAAATGAATAAACTTCCTAAAATGGAAGCTTACATGGATGAAATAAAAGAACAGAAATTCACATAAAGATATCCTTTGGGTTTGGCCCTTAACAAATGCAGAGGAAAAAAGTGATTTACTTGAAGTTCATAAGTATGAGAAAGATCACCCAAAAAGAAGAAATTTTAAAATACGCTCAAAATCAGAGGCAGAATTTTCATTTTACTCAAGCTGGCTATGTTAAAGCAGGGAATGCATTGGGGAAAAGTAACATAGTCATGGACTAAAATGAGAGACAGCCAGGCCTGCTTTCATTTTTTTAACTTTAAAGTCAATTAACAAGCAACTTTTGCAACCCAAAAGGGTTCATTACATGATTTCTGAAGTGCCAAATCTGACAGTGTTGCATTAAAATACACTTTTAACCAGAAAATAATTGTTGTCAAACATTGGAGAACACAAATATGTTTAATTGGAGTTCTAGCAGAAGAGAAGTGAGAACAGGACTAAAATAATATGTGAAGAGATAAGAACTGAGAACTTTCCAGAAACATTGAAGATCCACACTCCAAACCAATCAATTCCCAATTAAAGAAACCCCACAAATTCTAAGCAGGACAAACAAAAAGAAATCCACACTCGGGTATCCCATAATGAATGTAAAGACTGAAACTACACCCTCCCCCCACCCCAAAAAAGGGGGCAGAGGGTAAGGGTCTTAAAAGCAGTCTGAAGAAAAAAGAAAAAAGTTACACTGACAGCTGACTTGTTATCAGTGACACAGAAAATCAGAAAACAGAATTATTTTAAATGTGCTGAGAGAAAAATTGCTAGCTAAGTAAACGGCGAAAAGATCCTTCAAGAAAGAAGGTTAAATAAAAACATTTTAAAGACAAACTGAGGGGGCACCTGGGTGGTGGCTCCGTCGGTTGAGCAGCCAATTCTTGATTTCTGCTCAGGTCATGATCTCAGGGTCATGGGATCCTGCCTTATGTGGGGCTCTATGCTCAGCAGCGAGTCTGCTTGGGATCCTTTCCCTCTGCCCCTCCACACCCCATGCATTCTCTCTCTCTCTCTAATAAATAAATAAATCTTAAAAAAAAAAAAAGACAAACTAAAACTGCAAGGAGTTGCCACCAATTAACCCTCACGAGAGGACATGAAGTATGCACTATCGGGAGAAAGAAAGAAACCTCTTGCATTTGAGATGCAAGAATCAGCTTAGCTCACCGTCATCTTCGTAAGTTTAAATATTAAAAGATACAGGGCAATAATAGCTAAAGTAGGGATAGGGGGATGTTAATAAAATTGAAGTATTCTAAGGTTTTTGCACTATTCAGTATGAGGCAAAGGTACTAATTAATTCAGGTATGTTTTATTGTCTACAGGTAACCACTCAAAGAACAGAAACTAAGGGCATAATTTACAAATGAGTACAGGAAAAGAATGGAATGATAAAAAAAAAATCAGCCCAAAAGCATGGATGCCTAGCATACTAACTTTCTATCTGTCTTCTTTTCCATTACCTATATTTAAGAAAATACTTAAAATATATATATATATATATTGCTATGGCTGTACCTCACAAGCTCTGGTGAGTATTATTTTCCTTATTGTTCAGTTCAAAATATTTTCCATTACCATTATTTTTCATTTTGGCCCACAGGTTATTGACAAGTACAATTTCATAATATTCAAATATGGGAATTATATAGTCACCTTTTTGCAGCTGATTAGCTTAGAAGCACCGTGGTCAGAGAATGTGATAATATGATTTAAAATTTATTGAGACTTATTTTATGGCTTAGTACAGGGGTTGGTAAACTAGTTTGTGGACAAAATCTAGCCTACAGTCTGTTTTTGTACCAACAAGCTAAGAATGGTGTTTATTTTAAAGTCTTGTTTAAAAAAGAAAGACAAAGACTGTATGTGGACAGCACAGCCTAAAATCTTTACTATCTGGCTTTTTACTGAAGTTTACCAATCCGTGGCCTACTGTATGGTCAGCTTTTAAAACATGTTTTATTAGTGCTTGAAAATAATATTCTGCATTGAGTGCAAGTTCTTCATTCCCTTTACATAGTTTGTTAATTTTGTTGTTCAAATTTAATGTTTCATTATTGCTATTTTTTGCTTGTTCTATCAATTATTGAAAGGTATATTAAAATCTCCTGCTGTGATGGTAGATTTGTCAGTTTTTTGTTGTAGTCCTATCAATTTTTATGTAAATATTTTCAGCTTACATTATTAGGTGCATAGGAATTTAAAACTGTCATACACCTCTTTGTGACTTGAACCTTTGTATCATTATGAAGTCTACTTTATTGGTCTTAATACAACCAGTGCCACTTTTTTTACTTAGTCTTTGCTGGATATATTCTTTTTCCATCTACTTACTTTTGAGCTTTCTGGAAAACTTAGTAAGCATGGCAAGAAAAAAATGAAAGAAATAAAGATTCAAATAAAGAAAAAAGTACTGTCATACTTGCAGCTGCTATAACTATGTAAATAGTGAGAATAAATTAAATAACTAGAAAAAAATAATGCTATTTATTAACATATTAGCATAAAAATAAGACCACCTAGAAATACCTGCAGCAAAACTGTGCAAGATGTTGATGGAGAAAAATATAAACTTTGGAAGAAATTAAAAATCTAAAGAAATCCTAAAGAAATGAATAGATACGATACTGTCTCCAAATTGATCTATGGTTCAATGTAATTAAAGAAAATTCCACCTGGGTGTTAGTAAAACTCTACAAGTCAATTCTAAACTGTATAAAGAATTACAGGGGCCAAGAACAGCCACAACATTCTTGAATAACAACAACAAAATGGGATGAGGGGAAAAGCCGTACCAAAAGATTGAGCCATATTATGAAAAATGTTCACACCATACACAAAAATTAATTCCATGTGGATTTATGACTTAAATGTAAAAAGCAAAAATTTAGTGCTTTCAAAAAACAAAATGGGAGAATATTCTTATGACTTTGGGATAAGAAAGGATCTCTCAAACAAGAAACAGGAGCCACAATTCATAAAAGACTAATTTGATAAGACTAGACAAGTAAACAACTCTTTATCATGACAGTGAAGAGAGTGAGAAGACAAGCCACAAACTGGAAAAGATATTTTCATGCAGCATTCACATGCAGCACATGTGACTGACGCAGGATATTACCTAGAATATACAAAGATCTACAAATCAGAAGGAAGATAACCCAACAGTCACTTCAAAAAGAGAAAAAAAATCAAATCACCAATAACATATATGAAAAGATGTTCAATCTCAGTGTTCAGGGAAATGGATTAAAAACACTGCGTAAGTTTATACTCTTGTCAAATGCTTGCTATTTGTCACAACATAATTAGTCAAATACAGATGAACGTATTTGCATGCTTCATATCTCTCCCTTGGTCATTTCTCTATTGTAAATTTCCTATGTGTAAGGTTTTGAGGTTTTGTTTGTTTGTTTGTTTTGCATATAAGCACGTGCTGGTTCACAAACTAGTGATAATTAATGTGCCTGACTCTCTCATCATAGAACCTTAATCAACCGGGGGGGGGGGGGGCGTGTAGCTCCAGCTCTGGGCTCTTCTTCTAATGGACCTTTGGTACCTTATGCAACCTGTCTTCCTGGATTGTCTTACTTACAACTTGAGGTGATTGAACAAAGTGAGTTCTAGAGACATTCCCTTGCCCCAACCCAATCAATGTACATGCTTTTTCAAGCCTTTCTTTTTCACTTACTCTTTCGTTCATTCTTTCACCAGATATTATTTCCCTCAATCTTGTATACCAGGCATAGGAGACATGAAAATAAACAGACACAACCATCTCTGGTCCCCAGGGTCTCCCGCTAGTTCAGGGCAAAGAAAAAGTTAACAAGTCACAGCAATGCAGCAGCTGCCACAACTGAGGGACAAAGGAGGGCTGCCTGGACAGACGGACGAGGAAACATGTGCACTGGGACAGAAGGACAGTAGGATTTTTGGGGGGTGGGGCAGCATGAGGAACAAGGAAAGGGATTTCCAGGCAGAGAGACGAGTATGGCCAAAAATCTTGAGAGCAAAAAAAGAAAGTAAGGCTTTTGGGGCTTTGTAGAGAGTTCAGCACAGGAGAGTGGCAAGCTCATGTTATACAAAGAAGTCAGAAATTATTCAGTAGTAACACAGTGTCTTTGGGCAGGGAAGTGATATAACACTGGACTTCAGAAAGATCACTCTGGGTGCACTGTGAAGGAAAGAATGGGATATGGAAGTAGGAAACAGGAAAGGAAGAAGTAGAAAGACTAGTTAGAAGGTTATTATAACAGTCTTGCAGAGAATTAAGAATCTGAAATAAAATATTTGATAAATACCATTGTATCACGATGACAGAACCCAACACCCAAAAGCAGGGGTTGAAAGAGAAACAAAAAACAAGAATGGCTCCTGGGAGAAGTAACGCAGACATGAAGTAAGGCTGTATCAGTGCAAATGGAGAGGAAAAATTAATTTGAGAGAAATTAATGAAGCAGAAATGTTTGAACCAGCTGAACAACTAGCTTCAGGGGCTGAGGAAGAAGGAAAAGGAAGACCCTTCTATTTTGGCTTGGTCTAATAAGTGGGTTGTGGGATCATTAACCAAAATGGGAAAAATAGGTGAGGTAGACCTTGCAGGGGCTGGGGCGGGAGTGTTAATTTTTTAGCACATTGCATTGGAGGTACCTGAGACCCCTCCAGAGAGAGAAGTTTGGTAGTTCTGGAGCTAGCAAGGAGTTTAGAGTTGGAAATAGTAAGGATAGTGTGTCTGACAGTGTTATAAGTGCTTTATGTGCTTTACGAACAAGTCTATCCACGAGATGGGTCCTAGTGTCATCTCCACTTTACAGATGAGAAAAACCTTGGGCACAGAACACTTAAGTAACTCATCCCAGGGGCGCCTGGATGGCTCAGTTGGTTAAAGGTCTGCCTTTGGCTCAGGTCACGGTCTCAGGGTCCTGGGATCGAGCCCCATGTCGGGCTCCCTGTTCAGCGGGGAGCCTGCTTCTCCCTCTCCTCCCACCTGTGCTCTCTGTCACTCTCTCTCAAATAATAATTAAAATCTTAAAGAAAAAAAGTAACTCATCCAAGGTGACCATTTGGGTGAGTGCGGGAGCAGTATGTGAATCCTGACAGTCTTGATTCCAGAGCCTGTGTGAACTACTTCATAGTGTTCACCTGTGAGGCATCAGAAGCACAGACTGAAGTTGAAGGCATGAGAGAATATGAGAGGTGAAAGGGGAACTAAGGAAACATACAAATGAGCACAGCAGAGCAGGGTTTCGGAAGACTGAGGATGGCCCTATGGAAGCCATAGGGAGAGAAAATTTCAAGAAACAAGACCTATTTAATAGTGTCACTTGATGCAGATATTCAAGTCAGATGGCAGAACCTGACACGTTCTCAACATTTCTTAGGGAGAGTAAGTTTCCTAAGAGGCTAGGGCTAGGTTGCACTTGGTTGAGGAGAAAATGAGATGAAGTGAGAGCTCCGAAAAGCTAAGCTGTGCAAAGAATGACAACTCAGGAGGTTGCTGGAGTGATACAAATTTGGGGAGTTTGTTTTGTTATAAAGATAGGAGAATCCTAAGCATTCTTTCATACCATTCTATTAATAAAAAGTAAAATTCATAAAAACTTGCAGAAGACTTAGAGTTATAACACTAGACTTGGGAACACCTTTTTTTTTTGGTTTGATTTTTTTTATACTGAAGTATAATTCGCATACAATGTTATATTAGTTTCAGGTATACAACATACTGATTTGACAATTCTATAAGAAACATCTTAGGTACAAAGTAATTTTTGCACACTGCCTCCCATCACCACATCTTGCGCTTCTGATCACCCCCATTAGGCTCTACTGGGCCTATACTACCAATTGGTGGATGCTTTTCTCTGTTTCTAGACACACCAACCTTTCCTCAGATCTTCAAACACACCTAGGCTCTTTGTCTCTCAAAGCTTGCTATCTCCTTTGGAAACTCTCCCCTTATCTAGCACATGGCTGGCTTCTCCTCCTTCTTCAAAGCTGCTTTTTCAGAAAAGACTTCCCTGACCAATCTATGGAAGTCATAATCCTATCTTACTCCCTATCATGGAGTAAGTACTCCTTCATAGTACTCAATCCAATCTGTAACCACTTTATTTGCTCACATTTTATTGGCTTCCTCTTCCACTAGCATGTATGCAAAGATGTCTAGCTTGTTGGCCTCTGTGTCTTCAGCCCCTAGAATAGTTCCTGGCAAATAACATGTCTTCAGTAAATATTTGTTAAATGATCCACACAACCCAATTTCTTCCTCTATCACCTTCCTCAACTGCGATCAAGCACACTGTTTCTTAAGCCCAAGGCCTTTTCTCACTGTACTGACATATATAATCACAAGGGTTAAACTAACATTTATTGTACTTTTATTAGATACTAAGCTCTTTGCTATAAGCTACATTTGTATCATTTCACTTACGTTTTACATAACTCTCTCATATAGATACGTACTTCTAAAATTATCTCCATTGTACAGGCGATGACACAGTGGAGGTTGTATAACTTACCCAGGTTCACAGAAGTGGTGGAGCCGGGATCAGAATCTAGTTCTGACTTCAGAAACAAAACCAAGCCGGGCCATTACTCACTTCAAGTGAGGATACATGCTCTAGTTTGGGAAGTTCTGATTTAAACCTGCTCTACCCAGGCCACATCCTAATCACAATAAGTTCAAATTTCACGACCCCCCCCCCCCCCACCTTCCCACTTGCTTGCTGGCGGGAGGTGAGAGCGGGGAGCAGTGGAGAGCTGTCCTGAACATCCAAGTCCCGGCTTCTCCCGAGGCAGATGCATGTAGGAAGAAGAGATCCGAGCGTTAGCAACTTATATCTCAGCACTGAGGAAGAGGTAACCCGGGGCCTAACAAGAGACTGCCGGATTTTGGAGCAGAAGCAGACAAGTCCCGCACTGCATCAGTGGCCAAAGAGCTTACCTTAACTGCCACCTCCGGAGCCGAGTCCACCGCCACTGCCAGAGAGGGCTTGGTCGAAGCTGATTTCGTCAAGTGCATGAGGGAGTCGGCGGCTGGCAGGGAACACCGTCCGCCTTCACTGTCCGAGTCCGATTCGGACCCTGAACCGGAACCGTAGGACGCAGCCAGAGCTGCAATTGCAGCCGACATGACGGCAACAGATCCTCTGCGGAGACCAGGCCCGGGCGGAAGAAGCAGCTTCCAGGTCCTGACAGATGACCATAACACACATTATTTACTTCCTTTGCTAAGAATTCACTTACGAAACTTTAAGTTGTACACTAATTAGCATTTGAATATATATAAGAGAACCGAGAATATGAAAACATTTATCCAGGGAAATAGAGAGAATTATAATACCTTATAGCTTTCAGGACCTAGGTGGCTAGATTAAAGACTACGAGTTCCGAAATACCTTGAGGACGCGAGGTCCTACACTCCCGGCGTGCAGCGCGGCGGGAAGTGGGAGAAGCACAATGGGAAGTGTAGTTTGGAGCGAGGGGCGGGGCGAAGTGGGCAGGCCTCTCTTTGACTCCTCCCCTGAGTGGATGGTTCATTCAATTGGCTATCATCTTCCCTCACTCCCAGGCCAAGCACAGTTCTCTCCGTCCCCTTCCCCCAAATTGAGGATTGGGCAATACCATACAGTCTCAGGAAATGGGGGGGAAAGCCGTATTCATTCCCTCTGTTGGGTGAGTGGGTGGAGGCTGAGTTTTCCACCACGGCTGCACCTGGCACGGGAGTTGAAGAGGAAAGTGAGAATCTAAATTGGAAGACCCTGAGTGGTGGAGAATAGCTCCTGTTGGGAAGGATGGGAGATTAGGCGGCGAGGGCCAGCGGTCCCCCCTGCTTCAGGCGCGGATCCCCGCGCCCGGTTGTGGAGCGTCGCGCGCGGGGAGGGGGCGGGCGGGGGGCGGCGGCGGCGGCGGTTCTCGGTGTTGTTCGCTCGCGCGTCGAGCACACGGTGGGTCCGGCGACCGGCGGGCGCCGCAGGCGGCGTTCCCAGTAGCCCGGTGCCTCGGCCGCTGCCCCGAGCGGATTCCACGCCGGAGACTGTCGCTCCTGGAGGCTCTAGGTGGAGTCCCGGGAGCTGAGGGGCACCGGCGGCCGCCACCGAAGCATGAAGACGGGGTAAGGCAAGAGCCCCCCATGATTTCACGGTGAGCGCGAGTCTCTCAGGAATTGTTTTTTGGTGGGGACAGGGTGCTGGGAGAGGAACTCTTTCTCACTGGCCAGAACGGAGAGAGGTGTGTGTGGCGCTCTTGCCCGGCAAAGGTGACGGGGATGGGCGCGCCTCCCCCGCGACGGCCCCCACCCCCATTCGCGGGTTTCCGGAGCTCCGGCCGCCCACCCGCCAGCCCGGCTGGGTGCCGAGGGAGACAGCAGCCGGCCGGCGCGCCTGGGTCTCGGTTGCAGGGACCGCCCGAGGCTGCTGTAGGTGGGGAGACGGCTGGTCTCACCTGGGGTGCCATCGCCTGAGCGCCCCAGCCCTGGCCGGCACCCCCTTTCCTCCTCGCTCTGGGGGCGGCTGCAGCACCGGGTGGCAGAGAAGCCCCCGCTTGCGCTACGTGCGGGAGGCTCTGTAAAGCCGGCTAGTGCGTTTGCGTGTTTGCGCCGCGCGTCTTTATATTACAGACATAAAGGTAAAGCGAGTGCGGGGATCCCTTTCTTCCCCGGAAGAGGGGGCGAAGCGGGGAGGTCGCCTCGGATGCCTGGTAATGGGGGAGTGCCTCGGGCAGAGTTAGGGAGCCGCTTACTCAGCTCCGCTGTCGGCAGGACTCGCCCATTGTGCCACCCAGATAATTATTCAACTATGCAGCATCCATTGCACCTTTCCCATTTTTCTTTTCCCCTTGCTACAGCATGCCCCCTAGCTTCGGTACTCTGACGCCTTCTCTTGCATGCACTTGCGGGTGATGAACTGGAATAATGATGAAAAGAAAGCACATCTGACCTGAACATTCACAGCCTGTCTTATAGCCGATTAATTAACTAATCCCCAGCTAGACTAGATACTTTAATATGACTCAGTCTGATCCTGTCCTTTTCTTTATAGGGTGTGCTTTGGCTTATAATTTAATTTTTTCTTTGGTGTTAGATTCACGCATTAGTTAAGTCTTATTTCTTGTGCGGTAATTGATTTATTGGTTATTCAACGCTTCTAATGTTCTTAAATTTAATAGGGGTGTTAGGTAACTTTCATCTTTCTAACTGTTGATAGTACTATCTCATAATTATAAATGCAGTCTGTCTTTGAACTCTCAGGAACAGTTTTTCCCGTATGCTCTAGGTTTCTGTTAGCAAAGTATTCTTTTTTTATGGTGAATATTTGAATAAAGCACTTGATATAAAATTTCTCAAGTTTTGAGTAAAAAGTTTTGTATTTCGTTATTTTTCGGTAATAACTTATTGCTGACCATAGCCTTCAGTTGAAAGAAAGGAAGCATTTAATATTTAAGGTGGGGTTTCAACTGCCATAGTGAGCATTCGCTAATTTCTCTTAAATTTTATTTTTCAGTCAGTTCTTTGCAATATCATGTATTTAATTACTTGTAGAATTTTTTTTCTCATTTTTTCTAACTTCTCTCTCCAAGGATGGGCAGGCTCCAGTTTTGCATGATCTACCTGAAAGATGGAATATTTTTTTGAAAACAGAAGAAACAGCTGTTGGTTACTTGATTATAATGTTAAAAACTGTTTACCTCTTGTTATCTAAAAATAAATGATTGACTGCCAAAAATAAGTGGTTTTTTTTTTTTTTTTGTAATCCTCCCCTTCTGGCTTTTCTCATTTAAGCTTGTTGCCATAACCCTTTTGATAAAACAGAATTGCCCATAGGCATTGCAGAGGCAGTTGTTTTAAGGTACAGTAATTGTTTTATGGCATTTGGAAGTGGCGCACATAAAATATAACTTGATGGTGTAGGATCAGTTGCTTGGTTAGGAAATGACCTTGCAATTTACAAAATGGACACCTCTGTGCCTTGGTTTCCTTATATGTAAATGGAGATAATATCCATTTATGTCACTGAGTAGTATGCATAAATTCAATAAAGATGTTTTCATAATGCTTTTAAAGAAAATTTATATATTTTAGCTGATGGATGATGAAAATATTTCAGGGTAAAATACAAGGAAAAAAATGTTATTAGGATAGTCCCTGGCATGTTAGAATGGCTGATTTACATTGAATTTTGCTTTGGAGATATATGGTTATAAATTGAAAAATGTTTCTCATCTATCAAGAGTTTTAATAATTACAAATTTAATAGGTACTGTAGTAAATACCTATATGTAGATAAACTGTAGATATAGTTCATATTGATGAAAAAAGTTACATGACTTGGTAATAAACAAGTAGAATCTTGAATTAAGTTTGTAAAAAAAAAAAAAAAATTTCCAGGAAACATTAAGGCTTTTTCATTGAAAAATTTACAGATGACATGATCCAAAATGCGTAGTTGGGATCATTTATAAGGTATGATATGAAGTTTTGTTTATTTTTCAAGTTTGTAAATAATTGCATACTCATATATAATGTATTAATGTTGTATAATACTATAATTGTACATTTTTCTTCATTTTCAGAATAGGTTAAGGTATCCATTTCCGAGTGTTTGGTTTTCATTATCACAGAGATGGTAATAATAGCTTTTGATCTCCTTATTGGAGTATTATTAGCTCAGTTAATTTTTATAGCAAAAGCTACTAATATATTATTAGAACTTTTGCTAAAGCCATATTTTTGGTTACTTTGTAGGGAAACTTCATATAGATGATGAGTTTATTTAAATGTCTTTAAAATTACTATTGTATAGTTTCTTTTTTTGAGAATGAATTTGATTACATTTTTAATGTTTTTGCAAATGACCAACTTAAAATTCAGCTGTCATTATCACTTGGATAAATACAGGTAATTAAAGGTTTTTCTAAGGTCCTTGAGGACAGAAACTAACCTGAATCTTATTGTCATAAATC
The DNA here is from genome assembly GCF_011800145.1 of Mirounga leonina. NCBI lineage: Eukaryota > Metazoa > Chordata > Mammalia > Carnivora > Phocidae > Mirounga > Mirounga leonina. The sequence continues at coordinate 65,745,814 of NW_023270807.1, read as the reverse complement.
CAAAATTGCCAGCATAGTGTTTAGCAAATAGTAGGGGCTCATTTTTGTTGTTGTTAGACAAATAAAATGAATGAGTGAAGAATATCCATTGATTCAATGGACTGAATAGAAATTTTTAAAAATAGATTTATGAAATTTTAATTCATGAGACATAGCTTTATTTCAAGAGAAAAGAGAAAATGTTTTGGAGGTTCTTTGAAGTTTATTTACCTGTTCAGATAGAATCCCTTTACCGACACATTTTTTGGAAGATTACTAAATATCTATATACTGTAATGTGGATTGTCAACCTTTCATTCTTAAAATGATTAATTTTCTTACTTCTTATAGGTCACTTCATGAAAATATACATTAAAGTTTTTTTGTTGTTTTTCCTAAATTAGTAAGTATAGAAATGTTTCGGGGTTTTTTTTTTTTTTTTTTTTTTTTTGCTTCAGTTTTCTAGTGAAATATTATTAAAAAGATGTATGTAAATTATATCCTGTGCAAAATGTGCCTGAATACCAAGTTTTAAAAATAAATGACCCCTGAGGTAGAGCTTTTTATAAAGTGAAGAATCTTGTATTTTTAATTTATCACGTTCAGTTTATAATTTTGATTCATTGTGTATTACTGGTTCCTAATTTAGCATGAGATACGTATTTTAAAATTTGTAAAATGGTTTAGAACTTGGAACTTCCTCAAAAACAATATTCTTGGTGGTTAGATTTGCAGGCAGCCCACCAAATTTAACCCTTAATGTACCTAAATTATAAGATTTATAATACTAGAGAATTATATTAATAGTAATTAGGGTAAATATTATATTGAAAATACCTACACTGTATACAACAGTTTTTCTTTCAGAAAATCCATTCAGAATTTTCTTTGAAATTCTAAGAATGCATTTCTCTTGTGTTAGACATGACAACATCATTAGGAACTTGTTCTCTAATATCCACTGGATATGAAGAGGAGGATCTTCCTCAGTTCGGTGAGCCTTACATTGTATAGGGCAAGAGGTGAGAGAAAGAAATTGGAAGGAGCTAGGGTCTTCTATGTGACATTTGACAAGTCATTTTACTTTTCAGGGTCTTTGGTTTTCTCGATTGTAAAATGAGAAGGTTGAAGTAGATAATCTCTGATGTTCCTTTCAGTTACAAATAAAATTCAAAAGCATTTCAATGCTCAGTGTAGCCACTTTTTTCTGAGAATTCAGTTTTCCTTTCTAATGTTGCTGCTTCTTTACCTCCTCTCAGGGAATTCCTTCTCTCTGGATCTACCTTTGAAATGATTATAGTCTTAATCTTTTTCTCACATGCCTGTTCTTAGAAGCAAGACTTCTTAGGGTTTTTAAAGGAGTTTTTTGTAATGTTTGTTGTTTGTCTGCTTTTATTTTTATTCTTTTTTATTTTTTAACTCCTAGTACCACCAAGAAATTGAGTTAAGATGATTTGCTTTGTTTTCTTCTTTTGAGTTTTTTACTGACAGCCTTTAAATAAAGCCAAGGTAAATTTTATTTATACCTTGGAGAAATTTTATACCTTTATATCCAGTGACTCCAGAGAAATTTTTTTTATAAGGAAAAATATTGGAACTAAGGTTTTGGAATGGGTTTATGAAGGTAAAGTGATGGAATATGGCTTGGGAATAGGGTTGTCACGTACTGTATGGGATATCCTGCATTTTTACTTGTTAAATCTGGCAGTCTTACATTGGGTGCTCTGGAACTTTGGGCATGGCAGGAGGATGGCTGTGGTGGGGTTGGAGGCAGAGTGAGAAAGTGAGTTATGGATTCCTTGAGAACAGAAACAGTTTTGTTGTTGTTTTGGTTGGTTGTTTTGTTTTGCTTCATTTTTGTGTTTCTAGAACTTGTTCTGTAAGTTAAATGGATATTTGAGATATTTGAGAATAACAAGGTAAGTAATTCTCTTAGGTGGAAAGATCAGGATTCTGTGAGAAAAGGTGTCATGAAACACAGCTATGTTGGTCATACACATTGGAGTATTTTGTAGATTTTTAATTAACTTCTTATTTGGAGGTTAAAAATACTCAAAAAATAATAGGTAACATGTTTTCCTAAGTAGATAAAAAATTACACGCTTGCTATATATACACAAGTCGCTGTGTAGCTACCATTGTATTTTTTATTTAATTGGTATCATAGTCCTATTAGAATTTAATGGAAAAAGAGGGTTAACTGAAATAAATAAGTTGTTTATTCTGCTCAGCAGAAGCACAGGTTCTCTGGGAACCACTTTCTCTTCCCTTTCCTCAGTAAGTTACTGTGGAGCAACCATTTTAATAACTTGATAACAGTAATTCTGCCTGCCTGCTACACTTCCCCTCATCTATAATTGGTCAGTCTAGTGGTGGTTATCACTTGTCATATGCTAAACCAATTATTCATTCAGCACATAATTACTGAAGGCCAGCTGGGTGCTAGAAGTATACAATGGAGAGCAAAACAGAGGTCTCAATTTTCTTGTTTTTGTTTTTGTTTTTTTTTTAAAGATTTTTTATTTATTGATTTAACAGAGAGAGAGCGCTAGAGAGGGAACACAAGCAGGGGGAGTGGGAGAGGGAGAAGCAGGCTCCCCGCCGAGCGGGGAACCCAATGCGGGGCTCGATCCCAGGACCCTGGGATCATGACCTGAGCCGAAGGCAGACGCTTAACGACTGAGCCACCCAGGTGCCCTCTCTTGGAGTTAACAGTATAGTAAGAGAGTCAGATACTGAACAAATACACATATCTGTAATTAGGAATTGTAGTGAATGCTATAAAGGAGAAGAACAGGGAACCTAATTTACCTTGGGAGTCAGGGAGGGTTCTTTGAGGAAAAATTAGTGGAAGTTAGCTATGTGAAAAAGGAAGAGAATGCAAAGAATACATGTTCAACAATTTTGAGGTGGGAAAGAGCTTGGTAGATTCTACTAAAAACTAAGAAAAGGCCAAAGTAGATAAAACTCAACTATGTAGTTAGCAAGAGGGATTGTGGCTTAATGTAACAAGGTTGTTAAATGTAAACAGGGGCCAGACATGTAAGGCCCACATAGGTCTTGTTTCAACTAGGGTTGTGGATTGTAAGTATATTGGGAAAGCCATGAAAGGTTTTAATCAGGTTAACAACTGGGTCAGATCTGTCTTTTAAAAAGATCACTCTGGGAGATCAGTCACAATTCTACCCATTTCTGTAGTTTATAGCAGTTCTATACACCTGCACTAACCCGGAGGACACTCAGAGCTTTTCCTGAATTCTAAGTGCCTAGAGGTTTGAATAATTTGTTTTTTGCTCTAGTGATTGAAACTGTAAGATATAAAATCCAGAAACTGTTAATGGTGTTGTTTCTTGTCATGTGAACTAGATAAACATGGGCATCTGGAAGAAAGAACAAGAGAAGTAGATACAGGGGGCGCCTGGGTGGCTCAGTCTGTTAAGCAACTGCCTTCAGCTCAGGTCATGATCCCAGGGTCCTGGGATCGAGCCCCGCATCGGGCTCCCCGCTCGATGGGGAGAAGCCTGCTTCTCCCTCTCCCACTCCACCTGCTTGTGTTCCTGCTCTCGCTATCTCTCTCTCTCTGTCAAATAAATAAATAAAATCTTAAAAAAAAAAAAAAGAGAGAGAGAAGCAGATACACAGTCTTAGCTGTAGTCGCCTGTCTTTGTCCATGGTCCTGAGATTGGGTTCCAAGAGACACCCAAGTGTTAATACTATTGCTGCTACTAATTTTTATAATAAGTTGTCCTTTTTTTTTTTTCCCCCATAAACTAGTTGGAATTATATTTCTTGTACTTGGCAGCCAACCAACCAAGTCCTGTCATAGATTAATTTGTATAAGGTCACATGGCTAATAAAAATGGTAGAGGTAAAATTTGAACACATTTTAAAATCCCATTTTTTTCCTGCAACCCTGTGCTGATAAAGTACCACTTCTTAAACTAATGGTTCTAATGGAATTCTAAGGAGGTGGAGGTTGGGTGCAGTTGACCCCTATTAGGTGATGATGGCAGCAATGCTTTATTTTGGGTATGTTTGACGATGGTATAGCTTTCTGCCATTCTTTCCTCTTGAGTAACAGTTACTCAGGTCTACTCTAATAAGTTAATGTTTCTATACTGACAAACTCATTTGAAAAGAAAAAGCTTGCATGTCAGGGCACAGATTAATTTATTTGATTTCTCTACCAAAAATATGAAGTCTGTTATTTTTTACATTATGCTACAAAAGTAAGCTTTTTTGTTTTCCACTCTTTAATAAGACTCTATCTTATATGTGTTATATATTTTTTGGGCAGGGATAAGTTTTGTAACATACATGTGCTAGAGATGATGTTAGAAAATTGTGGAAAGGTTAAAGAATAAAGGAACAAGAGAAGCATTTATATTTTAGTTGAGGATGAAGACTAGCACTTATTTATTCTAAAAACTAAAATAAAAGCTTTGTGATATATCATAATACATGGCTAGAAATTTACCAATTTTGTTGATATTTTCAAAGAATCATTTGGTTTCATTTGTTTCCTCTGTTGATTTCCTGTTTTCAATTTGGTTGATTTCTTTGCTTCTTCTGCTTGCTTTTTCTATAGTTTCTTTTTTTTTTTTAAGATTTTATTTATTTATTTGAGACAGAGAGAATGAGAGAGAGAAAGCACATGAGAGGGGGGAGGGTCAGAGGGAGAAGCAGGCTCCCCGCCGAGCAGGGAGCCCGATGCGGGACTCGATCCCAGGACTCCAGGATCATGACCTGAGCCGAAGGCAGTCGCTTAACCAACTGAGCCACCCAGGCGCCCTCTATAGTTTCTTAAGATGGAACCTGAGATTATTGATTTTAGATCTTTCTTTCCTACTGTATGCATTCAGTGCTATTAATTTCCTTCTAAGCACTACTTTTGATGGATTCCACACATTTTGATAAGTGATATTTTCATTTTCACTTACTTCAAAATGTTTTAAAATTTCTCTTGAGACTTCTTTGACCCATGTGTTATTTAGAAGTGTGGCGTTTAATCTCCAAATATTTTGGGATTTTCTAACTTATCTTTCTGCTGTTGCTTTCTATTTTAATTCCATTGTGGTCTGAGAGCATACATTGTATGATGTCTGTTCTTTTAAATTTTGGAAGGTGTGGAGCGCCTGGGTGGTTCAGATGGTTAAGTGTCTGCCATCGACTCAGGTCATGATCCCAGGGTCCCGGGATTGAGCCTCGCATCCGTTGAGCTCCCTGCTCAATTGGGAGCCTGCTTCTCCTTCTTCCTCTTGCCATTCCCTCCACTTGTGCTCTCTGGCTCTATCTCTCTGTCACATAAATAAATAAATAAAATCTTTAAAAAAAATTTTTTTTGGAAGGTGTGTTTTATGGCCCAGAATGTTGTCTGGGTGAATGGTCTATATGAACTTGAGAAGAATGTGGTTTCTGCTCTTGTTGGGTGAAGTACTATATAAATGTCAATTAGATCCAGTTGATTGATGATGATGTTCAGTTCAACCCTATCCTTACTAATTTTCTGTCTGTTGGATCTGTCAGTTACTTAGAGAGGGGTGTTGAAGTCTCTATAATAGTGAATTCATCCATTTCTCCTTGCAGTTCTATCAGATTTTGCCTCACATATTTTGGTGCTCTGTTGTTATGTGTATATACATTAAGGATTGTTATGAAATTGTCTTTTAATTGGTGTATTTGAACCATTTACATTTAAAGTGGTTATTGATATAGTTGGATTAATATCAGTCATATTTGTAACTTTTCATTAAGTTCTTCATTTCTTTTTTTTTTCCCCTCTTTTTGAGCCTTCTCTGGCTGTAATTGTGCATTTTATATGGTTCCATTTTCTCTCCTCTCTTACAGTACCAATTATACTTGTTTTTAAAATATTTGTTAATGGTTGTCCTAGAGGTTGCCCACTTAACATAAATAACGCAATGCCGCTTCACAGGTATTGCAGGTTTCTTATAACGGAGAATTCCCAGTTTCTCTCTCCCATCCCTTAGAACATTACTGCCATTCATTTTGCTTATCTATATGCTATAATCACCCGGAACTTGGTGGCTATTATCACTTTGAACAATTATCTGTTAGATTCAGGAATTAAAAAAATATGTATTTTATCTTCCCTTCATTTCTTCATTCAGTGTAGCTAGTGTAGCTCTTTCTTTATGTAGATTGGAGAGTTTCTAACCTATGTCATTTTGCTTTTCTCTAGAGAACATTTTTCTTGCAAGGCAGGTCTACTGGTGACAAATTCAGTTTTTATTTGGCTGAGAAAGTATTTCTTTTCATTTTTGAAGGATAATTTCTCTAATGACAAATTCTAGGTTGGTGGTTTTTTCTTTCAACACTTGAAATATTTCACTCAACCCTCTTATTTGCATGGTTACGGACGAGAAGTCCAACATAATTCTCATCATTGTTCCTCTATAGGTAAAGTGTTTTGTTTTTTTTTTCCTGACATCTTTTAGTGTTTTTCTCTTTGTTTTTAGTTTTCTGCAGTTTGAGTGTTATATGCTTAGGTATGGATATTTTGGTATTTGTCTTTGCTTGATATTTTCTGAGCTTCATGGATTTATGGTTTGGCTTCTGTCATTAATTTTGGAAAATTGTCAGGCATTATTCAAACATTTCTTCTACTCTTTTCTGGTATTCTTATGTATACGTTACACCTTCTTTAATGGTCCCACAGTTCTTGGTATTCTGTTTTGTTTTGTTTTTTTCATTCTCTTTTTCTCTTTGCATTTTAGTTTAGGAAGTTTCTGTTGATCCTTCTTTGAGCTCATTGATTCTTCCCTCAGCTGTGTCCAGCTTAGATGATCCTATCAAAGACATTCTTCATTTTTGGTACAGTTTTTTTTTTTTTTTTCCTAATGTTCCTTTTTGATTGGTTCATAGAGTTTTCATCTTTCTGTTTATATTTCACCTCTTTTTGCATGTTGTCCACTTTTTCCATTAGAGCCCTTAGCATGGTAATCATAGTTATTGTAAATTCCCAGTCTGATCATTTCAAAATCTCCTTTATCCAAATTTGGTTCTGATGCTTGCTTTGTCATTTCTGAGTATGCTTTTGTTTCCTTTTAGCATGCCTTATAAATTTTTGTTGAGAGCCAGACATGATACATAGGATAATAATAGAAACTGAAGAAGGTAGGTCTTTTGTATGAGGTTTTATATTTCTCTAACTAGGAATTAGGTTGTGTTTACTGTTTGCTGTAGCTGTAGCTGTAGGTGTCAGAGGTTTCAATTTCCTCTAGTGTTGTTGTTTTTGTTTCCCTTCTTATCTTCTGGTTTCCCTAGAAATGTCTTCTTAAATATTAGTCTGAGCCTTATAGTTTTGTTTTTTGTTTTTTGGGTTTTTTTTTTAGTTATAATCCTGTTACTATATAGGAGCCCTGTTAATGTGGTGGTAAGGTGTGGGAAGTAGGGAAGTAGTCTATGATCCTATGTGAATTTTTTTAAGATTTTATTTTTAAGTAATCTCTACACCCAACGTGGGGCTCAAATTTACAGCCCCAAGATCAAGAGTCACATACTCTTTGGACCAAGCCAGCCAGGCACCCCTATAGTCCTATGTTTAGATATCAATCTCTTACTTGGCCTGTGCCCCTGGACCTCCACAAGTGCTTCTCAGCTTCTCTTCCCCCGACTATGGGTATGTCAGTAAGGCAAAAGTGGGCAGGAATTGGGTAGTTTTCATTTCTCCAAGTTGGATGAGGCTCTGATGAAGTCTTTTCCTTTGCTAAATAGGCTTTTCTTGTGGAGAATTCTATGGACTTATTTCAAAATGTTATTTTTTTCCTTACCCCAGCCAAGCAGAGGAGATTTTTCTTTGATTCTCACTGTGAGAAACTTGTGGGGCATAAAACCTTGGAAAGTGTTATCAGCCCCCTCACACTAGACCCCCAGGAGTTTTAAACTCTCAAACTAGTCCACAATCAGCCTCCAGCAACTTGTTCAATTTACCATTTAAGTGTTTACATCAATTCCTGACTTCTTTGCCTTCCACTTTGGTTAGCTTATCTATATTCTCTGTATTTAACATTCTTTCTAGTTTCTTGGATGAGTGTCCTCTGGCCTCAGTATCTCAAGGATCTAGGAAAAGTCCATTATTTTTCAGGTTGTTCAACTTTTATTTTGTTCAGAGAGAAGAGTGATGACATCCAAGTTTTTTACATGGTTACTGAAAGTAACCATATATTTAAAAAAAAAAATGTGTAGTATTCCACCGTACAGATATACCAAAATTTATTTCATTTGTTCCCCACTGTTAGATGTTTAGGTTGCTTCCTTTCTTTAATATGGCAAGCCATGCTCTAATAAACTCTCCTTGAATAAACTGCAGTTTTGATTTTAATAGCTATTTTTCAGTTATATATGTCTCCTGTAATTACCCAGAGATTAGGGAATTGGCATCCTTAAACCAGAAGACTGGGTTTAATTCTTAGTACTTTCCCACTTATTAGGTAATCTTGGACCATTTTACTTCTGATCCGTTTCCTCATTTGTAAAATGTGAATGATAACCACCACCTGGAAGAGCTGTTGTAAGGATTAAAGATACATTAGAAGGGGCGCCTGGGTGGCTCAGTTGGTTAAGCGACTGCCTTCGGCTCAGGTCATGATCCCGGAGTCCCTGGATCGAGTCCCGCATCGGGCTCCCTGCTCGGCGGGGAGCCTGCTTCTCCCTCTGACCCTCCCCCCCTCATGCTCTCTCATTCTCTCTCTCTCTCTCAAATAAATAAATAAAATCTTTAAAAAAAAAAGATACATTAGAAGGTATTTGTAAACTGTAAAACACTATGTAAAAGTTAGGTAACTTAGGTATATTGTGATATAAATTCTGAGGCGTAATAATAATCAAGCACCTTGGTAATTAACTAGCTTGAGACCAGGCTGCCTAGGACAGTGTTTTGAAAGTAAATATTATGATTTATTGATAATTCTGAGAAAGGGGGCACAGTTGATCCTGAGGGAGATAGCTAAGTAACAAGTACACCTCAAAAACTTGATGGAATAATATGTTGATAGGAGTTGATAGTGAATATTGTTTAACATATGATAGAATACATTAGGTTTTATGAAGATAACTAAGAAAAATAAGCAAAGCTGTTTTTATATAGTTCTGCAACTGGGCAGGCATTCAATATATTTCTGAAACACTTGATAAGATAGAATTCAGATATTTTACTTATTTCAATATTATTCTCCAAATAATATTGTAATTTTTAAGGTAGCATAGTTTTTAGTGACTTGACACTCAGAAGTGTGATCCGTGGACCAGTAGTGTCAGCATCATATGAGAACTTGTTAGAAATGCAGAATATTAGGCCTACTCCATATCTGCTAAATCAGAACGTACTGAGTCAGTTTAACAAGATCCCTGGGTGATTGGTATATACTTTAATGTTTCAGAATCTCTGGCTTACTGTGCATAAATCTTGCAATAGAGAAAGACTGTTGTCAAGGTTTTTAACTATATAGTATCTCTGAATAGCTTATGGCTTAAAGAGAGAAGTGCATCCTGGGTTAAGTGTAACTTTACCAGTATTGACAAAATGGTGCTAAACAGAAAGATGCACTAATCTATTTTTAATTTTTAAATTCTTATACACTTGGGACGCCTGGGTGGCTCTGTTGGTTAAGTGTCTGCCTTCAGTTCGGGTCAGGATCTCAGGGTCATGAGATCACCCTGCAGGGGGCTCCCTGCTCAGCGGGGAGTCTACTTCTCCCTCTCCCTCTGCCCCTTCTCCCCCCCCCACCATGTTCTCTCTCTCTCTCTCTCTCTCAAATGAATAAATCTTTAAAATAAAATAAAATAAAATCTTATATACTTAACAAAGATGAGGATAGGCTATTGCAAATCTAATGATCTATAGGTCAATATTGAAATTAAAAAAAAAAATTTGGTTAATTTTTAAACTTGTAAAATGTGGTAATGGTTCCTTCATCTGACTTCCCTGAGAATTGAGAGATTCCACTTACATGTCTTTTCTAAAAATTATATCTTCTCCCTTTAAAAGTAAAATTTGTTTTTAATTACTTTTTATGGGAACAGTTCTGAAAGTATTATACAGTTCTCTATTTCCTTTAAAAAAAAGTATATGGAATGTAATATAACTTTTTCTTAGTGATAAAGATTCCCTGTCATCTACTGAAGCTTATATGTATAGATGCTCTGGGTTAAACTGATTAATTGACTCATTTATGAAAACTTATTGTTATTGTAGTTTGTTATAATACAAAGATGTTGGTTATTAGAGGATATAGGATTATTTGTCATATAATAAGTTATCCTACATTGCTGGCCTACATTATTGTGTTTGATACTTTGAACTTCCTTTTAAAAAAAAAAAGATTTTATTTATTTGAAGGAAGAGAATGAATGGGGGCGGGCAGCAGAGGGAGAGGGAGAAGCAGTCTCCCCTCTGAGCACGGGATTCCACATGGGGCTCAATCCAGGACCCTGGGATCATGACCTGAGCTGAAGTCAGATGCTTAACTGACTGAGCCACCTGGGTGCTCCTGAACTTTCTTAATATTTCTCTGTCAATGTTACATGCCTGTTTCTAATAGCTTCCCTGTCTGAATGGTCACTTCTGATCTCCTGCATTCTAGGAAACCAAATGAGATTATATATCATTGGAGGGTCTTGGCCACTCTGTTAATTAATGAATTAATTAATATTTATTGAGCAGCTGTTAGGTGCCAGATTCTGCTAAGTGCTGAGTATTCAGGAGGGAACAAAACAAAATCCTTGCTCATGTGGGGCTTACATTCTAGTGGGGGAGATAGGCAATAAACAAATACTAATATGGTATAATGATAGGTGGCAATAAGTGCTATGAGGAAAAATAAAGCAGGGCATAGATATAGAAAGTAATAGGAGGAGCCACTACTTTAAATAGGGTTGTTAGGGAGAGTGAGGGGAGCAGAGACCTGAATGAAGTAAAGTGAGATGTAATAGTTTTTAAAAGAAGAGTATAAAAATTTAGTGCATAGACAGAGCCTTCCTCTTTGCCTAGAATCCTCAGGTGTTTACTTAAGGTATACATTTTAAGTATTTTTTTTTTAAGATTTTATTTATTTATTTGAGAGAGAGAGAATGAGAGACAGAGAGCATGAGAGGGAGGAGGGTCAGAGGGAGAAGCAGACTCCCTGCCAAGCAGGGAGCCCGATGCGGGACTCCATCCGGGGACTCCAGGATCATGACCTGAGCCGAAGGCGGTCGCTTAACCAACTGAGCCACCCAGGCGCCCCATTTTAAGTATTTTTGCAGTTTTGATTTTGTTGTATAACATGGGAACCAAAAGTATAGTTACCATCACCATCTAAAAATGTTTATGCTAACTTCTGGGATGAAAGGCAGGCTGAAAGATGAAGTTTAGATGATAAAATGTTGGAACTTTTAGAACTTCAAAAGGTTTAAAAGAACCATTATAATACAGTAATCTAAATTAGACTTGCTGTAGAGAATGTAGGACATAGATTGATTTAAAATAACACTAAGAAACGTGTGCTGTAAGCAGTCACCTGGAGAAACAGAATGGCTTCCTGCTCCAGACTATGCTGCTGTACTTGGCTGTACTGCTCCAGACTTCATAGTGACACCAGTAATAACAGCAGTACCATCTTTTTGAGCTCTTATTATATGCTAGGCACTGTGATAGACATACGTGATAATATAATCCTCAACCTGTGCAGGGTGGAGTTCTCATTTTTATGAGGTACAAACTAAGCTTTGAGCATAGGCTGCTGCAGAATCTTTCAGTGCTAGCCAAAATTTAATTGCCCATTCTCATAATGCTTATACCTGACTTAAGCTTTCTCTAGATGTAGGGGAAAAATGGAATTATTTTGATTTATTTGTTAGGTAGCAAAACTGGAGGTATGTGTTGGAGATTAGTTCCAGAGTTCAAGCCATGCCCAGAGTAAAATATTGTACCAAATTAGTGTACCATCAAAGGCATTAAATGAAAATGACTATATCATATTCCTTTGATGAGCCTGTAGTTATTTTTGCCAGTAATTCACACACAATCAGAAGATTAGCAAATTGATTAGTAAGGAATCTGGTACTTTGCTTCAATTTACAGGTGAGCTCAAATTCTAAGTGATTTGGTGCTGTTACCAGAAATAGAGAAGTCCAAACAATGAGTACATTTTCTTTTTGGGGAGTCATGGAAAATGAATTTGAATTTGGATGTGTTGAATTTGGGTTAATGAGACATTTTTGTGTTGTTGTCTGGCAGACTGATAGCACAGGATTAAATATTTATAGGGATGTTGAGGTTGTATAAGTAATTTTGAGGTGATCGTGCAAGATTTGAAAATAGATGGATTTATGAAGAAGAGAGTGTAGAGGAATGGGGTGTAACAAAACTGTTGACTCCTAACTTAATATTTACAAGTTAAGAACTAAAAGGAGAACCAGAAAAGGGATGCTGAAGGTGTGGTCAGAAAGGATATAATATGCTGCATTCTGGTATGGCTGTTCTTTTGGGACCAGGAGGTAAGGTCTTGTGGTCTGGGGCCCTTTTCCTTTGAAGAGGCATCTGAAATGCTAGTGAGGTAGGAGGGGAAGCAAAGCCAAAAGGATGTTGATGGTTTTGAAAATAGAGGAGGGTGAAAGGATTACAAAGACTGTGTAAGGACAAAAATTTTATGATGAGAAATTGAAGGGGTAGGATAAAATAAGGAACATTTCAGAAATGGAGATCTTTGAGGTAGAACTGTATAAGAATGTGTACATAAGACACTTCATATAGTTAGTAGACAGGAAGGTGCTAACTCCTCAGTGCTCAGGTCTGGAAGTACTGACAGTGGAGCCCTCAAGAGAAGTGCAGTACGCTTTGAAAAGCCTTGCTCTAATCTACATACTTCTAACACTTGATTTGGGGTTGGCAAGCACTACATGCCATGTCATCTGAAGTGGAGATCTTGGAGGGAGGAAAGGAATCATGGACTACTAGCAAGTGCTCACTTATAAGTGCATTCTCCTTGCTTACAAAAATAAATCTTTTTCATTGTGATAAATGCAGCCAACATCCATGCACCTATATCTTAGTCGATCAGTGTTAATATCATAAAAATCCTTATTTTCATTGTCAGTCTAGTCATGGAAGTAAATGAAATAAAGCATGTCTCTTTACCGATTTGTCTATAAAGGTCTTGGTTTCATTCGTTAGCATTAAAAAGAAAATGTAAATTTCTTTTGTTGTAATGTTATACTAAATACAGAAAGATGACATTAATGACCTGCCATCAGTTGAACATGAATTTTAATATATATTACTTGTAGTGGGGATGGATTTATGATTCCCCAACTAATTTTAAATTCATTAAATTCACTCATTAAAAGTCTTACTGTTATGTGAGAGGTCATGTTAGGATCAGAAACTGCTGGTTAAAACAGTATTTACTGTAATATCCTTGTGGAGTCTTTTGTAGGGTAAAATGAGATGATTGTTGTAAAAGAGCTTTTGAAGCAAGTCTATATTAATATAGAATGTTACTATTACGTTATAGGCCCACAGGACGAGGACTGTAGATAAGGCCATCATTGACATTTTTATGAAATATTTAGTGTGGTATTTAAATATTTCTAATTTAATAAATGACTAGACTAAATACTAAGTTATTTGTTTTGGTACTCATTAATTTAACTTTACTTTTAACTTTAAAGTAACTCCCTATATCAGTCATATTGAAGTTAAAGATGGTGATAACTTATTGAAAATTAAGTCACCTTTTTTACTTAATATTTTTGTTTCTATTTGAATCTGGGTTTGTTTGCAGCTGCGTCCCCAAATAATGGCAGATTTATCTATAGTTGATTCTATTTGAGGATGACAATAAAACATATAAATTCTTCAAGTTAAATATAGATGTATCTCACTTTAAGAAAATTTAATATGAACTCACTAATGGAGTGAGTGTAAATAAAAATAAGGAAAATAGGTCCAAGGACTAAGTCCTGCCCGAAGTACTCTAAGATTTAGACGTACAAAAGATGAGAAGGTGCTAGAGGCAAGCCAGGAACTTGAGGTCTCCTGAAAGCAGGATTTAAAAATCGTTTTCAAGGAGTGAACACCTGTGTCAGATGTAGTTAAGAGGTTGAGTGAGAAGAGGCCTGAGAATTAGATAGAGAGATAACTGATAGTGGTGAGATGGTTTGGTACAATACTGGGAATGAAAGCCTGCATGGGACAGATTTAAGTAAGAAAGAGGAGAGAATCCAAGAACTCATTCAAGGAATATTCCCATAAAGGAGTGCAGAGAAATGGGAGAGGGGTTAAAATTGCTGGAGGGAGAAGTGGGCCCAAGAGAGGTATGTTTTTGTTTTTTATCTTTTTTTAAGAAGGATGAAATTATAGCATGTCTCTATGCTGATGGCAGTGATCCAGTAGAGGGAAAAACAGTGATGCAGAAGAAGGAGTGGATAATTAATCCCTACTGCTTAAATAGGATTTGGGAACTGGTCTGGAATTTTGCCACCATGTGAAATAGATTCTGTGGAAAAATACTTGACTTTGACATAGGCAAATTACAAATTTCTAGTAATCCAACTCATCTTCTATTTTATAGTTGTGTATTATTTTTAGTGATGGGATGGGAATTATTAAAGTTGTACATTTAAACCAGTTTTCCATGGTAATTACTATATTTATTTTCAAATCAATAGGACTGTTGTTTGTGGACAGAGGATAGCAAAGCTCACCGATCTACCTGAACCTGTCTGAATTTGCACTGTTTTAATCTGTTAGTCTTTAAGATTTTTTGCCTGCATATTTCCAGAAAAATTTTTGAAAAACAATATCCTCTCACACATTGAAGTTGATGTCTAATATTACTATTGTAAGTTTAAATCATCTATTTTTTGTTTATAGGTAATAGAAAATAAGCATTTTATAGTGTGATATGAGTATTGACTATAATGGAATAGTTAATGAATGCTATTTGATGAAATGGATTTTTGATAGCTTTATTGAAATATCATTGACATACAATAACACAATTGGATAAGTTTTGACTTACGGATGCTTTCTTGAAACCATCACCACAAGGTAATGAATCCCCCCAAATTTCCTAGTCTTCCTTTATATTTTCTGCATCCTACCTCTCCCTACACCTTCCACCAACTTCACCAACCTCACCAACCTCACCAGTCCCAACTCCCACCCTAGGCCACAGCTAATCTACTTTCTGTCACTGTAGGTCAGCTTGCATTTTCTAGAACTTTATATGAATGGAATCATATAGTATATACTCTTTTGTTTGGCTCCTTTCACTCAACATAATGATTTTAAAATTCACCCAAGTTGTTTCATCCATAATTAGTTCATTTTATTACTGAATGGTATTTTATTGTATGAACACTATTCCAGTGGATACAATTTGTTATTCATTCATCTGTTGATGGACATTTGGGTTGTTTTCAGGTTTTGGCTATTACAAATACAGCTGCTGTGACCATTCATGTAAAAGTCACTGTTTGGACATACGCTTTCATTTCTCCTGAGTTAAATATGTAGAAGTGGAATGGCTGGGTTGTATAGTAGACATTTTTTATCTTTATAAGAAAGTCCCAAGGTGTTTTTCAAAGTGATTGTGCCATTTTACATTTTTTTTTTTTTAAAGATTTTATTTATATATTTGAGAGAAAGAGCAAGCAAGCATGAGTCAGGGAGAGGGGCAGAGGCACAGGGAGAAACAGACTCTGCTGATTGCAGAGCCCAGTGCAGGCAGATCCCAGGACCCTGAGATCATGACCTGAGCCATAGTCAAGAGGCTTAACCAACTGAGCCACCCAGGCGCCCCAACTGTGCCATTTTATATTTCTACAAGAAACTTATGAGTTCATTTGCTCTACATCCTTACCATTCTGATTTTAGCCATTTTAATAGGTTTGTAGTGGTATCTCATTATGGCTTAAATTTGCATTTCCCTAATGACTAATGATCTTGATCATTTTTTCATATGCCATTTGTATATTTTCTTTTGTAAAGTATCTGTTCAAATCTTTGGTTATTTATTTATTGGGTTATTTGTTTTCTAGTTGAATTTCCAGAGTTTTTTATTCTGGATGCATGTGATTTGCAAGTATTTTCTCTTAACCTGTAGATTTTTCATTCTCTTAACAGTATCTTTCAAAGAGCAGAAGTTCTTAATTTTGATGGATTCTAGTTTACTGGTGTTTCATTTTATAGATTGTACTTTTGGTGTTATACGTAGGAAATCTTTACCTAACCCAAGGTCACAAAGATTTTGTTTTTTTTTGTTTTTAAAGATTTTATTTATTTATTTGAGACAGAGAGAATGAGAGAGGGAGAGCACATGAGAGGGGGGAGGGTCAGAGGGAGAAACAGGCTCCCTGCCGAGCAGGGAGCCCGATGCGGGACTCGATCCCGGGACTCCGGGATCATGACCTGAGCCGAAGGCAGTCGCTTAACCAACTGAGCCACCCAGGCGCCCAAGATTTTGTTTTTTTTGTAAGAAGTTATATCACTTCATATTCTACATTTAGGTCTATGACCCATTTGTACATGGTGTGAGGTAAAGATCAGGTTTTTTTTTTATGTGAAAAATTAATTGACCATATATATGTGGGATTATTTTTATAATAAGTATTGAATTCCACTAGTATAAATCCTTTACTAGTATTTTACTTTTTCAATGGGCTAAGTTATTTATTTCTTCTTGAGTGAGCTTTAGTTGTGTCTTTCAAGGAATTTATTCATTTCACTGAAGATGTTGAATTTATTAGGATAGGTTGTTTATAATATTCCCTAACTATTCTTTTTTAAAAAATTTTTAAGTAATCTCAATTTACACCCAATGTTGGGCTTGAACTCATGACCCTGATGAGATCAAGAGTTGCATGTTCTTCCGACTGAGCCAGTCAGACGCCCTCCCTAACTATTCTTTAATATCTATAGAATTTATAGATAGGAGTGTGTTATCACACTACTCATTCTGGATATTGGCAATTTGTATCTTTTTTTTTTCTTCCCTGATCAGTCTGGTTAATGGTTTATCAGTTTTACTGATGTTCTCAAAGAACCAGCTTGTGGTTTCGTATTTTTTTTTCTTCCATTATTTTTCCGCCTTCTGCTCAGGTCATGATCCTGGGGTCCTGGGATGGAGCCCCACCTCAGGCTCCCTCTCTCTCTGCCCCTCCCACCCATTTGTGCTCTTTCTCTCGCACTCTCTCTCAAATAAATAAATAAAAAATATAAAAAATTCAATTAGGTCAAGTTGGTTGATGGTGTTCTTGAACCTCTATATTCTTATTTTCTGTCTACTTGTTCTATCAATTATTGAAAGAGATGCTGAAATTTCTGATTATAGCTGTGCACTTTATTTTTCCTTGAAGTTCTATTTTTGCTGTACTTTAAAGCTATTTTTATTATTTTTTAAAGATTTTATTTATTTGAGAGCGAGGGAGCAAGGGGGAGGAGCAGAGGGAGAGAGATAAGCAGACTCCACACTGAATGCAGAACTCGGCCTGATCCCACCATCCCGAGACCATGAGGGGTGCCAAAACCGAGTCGGATGCTCAACCGACTGAGCCACCAGGTGCCCCCAAAGCTATTTATTATAAGTTGCATAAACATTTTAGATTTTTGTGTCTTTTTGATGAATTGATTATTATTAAGAATGTTCCTCTCTATCTCTAGGAATACTCTTTGACTTTTTGTCTGACATTAATAGTCGCTCCAACTTTTTATTCATTAGCATTAGCATGATATGTCGTCTTCCATTCTTTTACTTTTAACC
Organism: Mirounga leonina; assembly: GCF_011800145.1. Classification (NCBI taxonomy): domain Eukaryota; kingdom Metazoa; phylum Chordata; class Mammalia; order Carnivora; family Phocidae; genus Mirounga; species Mirounga leonina. The sequence continues at coordinate 65,728,070 of NW_023270807.1, read as the reverse complement.
TATCTCTGTCTTCATATTTAAAGCAGATTTCTTGTAGGCAACATATGGATGGGCCTTGCTTTTTCTTAATCCATTCTGACAATCTCTACCTTTTTATTGGCATGTTCAGATCATTTATGGTTAATATGATTATTGATATGATAGAGTTTAAATCTATCATGATATTTTGCTGTTTGTTTTCTTGCTGTCCTGACTGTTCATCAATCCTATTTATCTCGTTTGTCTTTTTTTAGATTGAGTATAGTGTTTTGTTTTTTTTAACTGATTCCTTACTGATTCCATTTTGTCTCCTTTGTTGGCTTAATAGTTATAACTCCTTATGATATTTTAGTGTTTGTTCTATAGTTTATAGTATACATTTTTAACTTATAGTTTATTGTCAGGTGGAATGGTGAGTTTTTCACAAATTAATTTATCTAGCTTTCAGATTAACATTGTCATTTTGGGCTCATATTCCTTTAAATTTTGAAGTCCTATCCACCTGATTCAAATCCTAGCCATGCTACTTACTCACTGTAGGATTACTTACACTTTCTGTGCCTTAATCTTCTCATCTATAAAGTGGAGTTCAACTCTTCCATACTCTTTTGTGAGATAGAAAGCATTTAGAATAGCATCTGACATGCAGCACTATATTGGTAGCTACTTTTATTAAAAATGATGTTGATGAAAATGTCTTATGAATTTTAGTTATCTTATTCTACTTCTCAACCACCCTACTTAAGATACTTATGACTTCTTTAGATTAGTCACTGGTCTGCTATTCTCCTTTTTCCAGTTTGAATCAATCCTGCCAAGTTAATCTTTCTCCAGTGTAACACCAATCATATCATGTCATTTCTCTGTTCAAACTATTTCTACCTAATTACTTACTTTCTCCAGGATTAAGGACAAACTCTTCATCCTGACAAGCAACATAGCCTATTGTATCTGTCCTTCAACTTTCTTTAATTACTCTTTTAATTTTACTTGATATAGTTCAAACTGCAATTCTCTTTCTTCCTCCAATATGTACTGTACAGGTGACTCTTGAACAACACAGGTTTGAACTGCACAGGTCCACTTATATATGTATTTTTTACAGTACAGTACTGTAAATATATTTTCTCTTTTTTTACTATATAAATAATAAAATTTGATCATATGGTACTGACCTAGACCTTACTGAGTGGTTATTTAATATAGTATATATGTTGTATTACCTTTCTAAAATTAGAGAAATTCTAAATTCTGAAACACATTAATTCCCAGGGGTTTCAAAAAAAGGGTTTGTGGATCTAGAGTCATTTACACTAAATAACGTCTCTTTTCCCACTACAAGATTATAAGCTGTGTGAGTGCAGAAATTGAGACTTATTGCTCATCTCTTTGTCTCTCAGCTTAATGGTTTACAGATAATAGTTCGAAAAAATATTATTGAATTGACCTTAAGTTTCTATCTACCCTAAAAATGCGGGAGACCTGGGAATTGCCCAGATCATCTCAGATCCTAGTAAGGGAGATAAGACATATGTTGGCTCATGATGAGGTACCATAATGTAAGTGACATATAAATAGTATAAGGACTGAAATAATCTGTGGAAGTTCCACCAAAGAAGTGACATTTAGCTATAACAGTGACTATCATTTGTATAACACCTACTGTACTAGGCTCTTAATGTGTATTATTATTATTATTATTATTTTACTTGAAGTAGAGTTGACACACCATGTTACATTAGTTTCTGGTGAGCAACATAGCAATTCAGCAATTCTGTTTGTTATGCTTACCACAAGTGTAGCTACCATCTGTCACCATACAATGTTATTACAATGTCATTGACTGTATTCCCTAATCCCATGATTTATTCATCCATAACTGGAAGCCTGTAAATCCCACAAAAATCTTGTGGTAAAACAGATGCTCAGAGATGTTAAATAGCTCTCAATCTTAAGTAGCTTAAGATTGGGTTCATTCGTTGAAGAGAGAATGGCATGAACAAAAATCTGTAAATGAATAAGCACAGAATATATAGAGAGAATTAGATTCTCTTTAAGAGTATATCCTCATAATACTGTAGTCAAACTGAAATATAGTTATTTGTTGAATAAGATGTTAACTGTTCTCTAGTTGCTGGGATTTGAGATGATTTTTATTTTTATGTATATGAATATTTCCCAAATTTCCTTCAAGAAACATATTGATGTAACCAGCAGCAGTAAATGTTATTTCACAGAATTAAAAGGTTGGTTGTTTCTGAATATATTTGGAGATCTTTGTTCAGTGCTAACTACTATATGATATAATTTTTTTTAATTAGTGACCTACTTAAATTTAGTTCATTATTTTAATTTACATGCCATACAGACATGTTATTCCTTATAGTTATAACTGACCTTAGAAATTCCCTCTTCAACTGCCTGAAAACAACCATTATTTAAACATCTATTTCAACACAGTTACTGCTTTTATGCCAGAAACAGTGTAATCCTGTCTTTGGAACTACACTATGCTGTGTTTGGGAATTAGTATGTAACTTTCATTTCTGTGTGTTTCAACAACCTGGTATTTAACCTGGTAAACACTCTTATAGTGAAATAGGAAAAGTGGAAAGCCTAGTGTGAAGTCACAAAGTCACACTAGCAGTGATATGATTACCCTGTGTTTCGAAGTAGCAAAATGGTTATCCTAGATACTCTAGGCACATAGGAACTAGGTTTTATTTATCAGACAGTAATTTAGGTGATGGTGACAGGTACTTATTTTTAGGTAATAAATTTTATTTTCATGTTCAGTATTGACTCTGGAGACCTTTTCATTTTAATTCCCCGTGGTGAATTTAGTTTTGTCCCTTCTTCTTTGACTATCTGCTAATGGAGAATAAACCAATATGGTGCCATACAGAAAGTAAACATTGCTTATTTCTTAAATACTTATTGAATCCTTGCTATGTAGCAAGCAATATGCTAAGTATTGGGACAGTAATGAATGAAACATAGATTCTACTCTCAGGGCATTTATAGTCTAGTAGGAAAGATATAACAAATAAACAAGTAAATATACATTTATAAGTTGAAAACATGCTATGAAGGAAATAAGTAGGACACTATAATAGGATAACAAGGGGATCTATTTAAGAGGAATTAGGAAAGGCCTTTCTGAGCCTTGAGAAATGAAAAGGAGCCAGAAATGCTAAGGGGAAACAGTGTATACAAAGGCCCCACAGTGGAAAAGAGTGGTGTGCCAGGAAAGAGTGTGTTATAGGATCACTAGGATCTTGTAATCAATTTCCAGACAACATAGGATGATACAGTGGGGAAAAAACACTGAACTAGGTAATACCTGATTTCCAATTTTGATTCAGCTGTGTATAAGCAATAGTATTTTGGGCTAGTTACTAGCTTCCTAAACTTCATTTTCCCTTCATGTAAAGTAGGAATACCCTATCTCTCCCTTAAGGAGTTTTTGTAATGACTTATTTTAATGATTAAATACATAAAAACATACACATCTACATGGATATAGCATTTAGCAAAGTTCCTGGCACAAAGTAAGAGTTTTATTTTCCTAAAAGACCTTAACGTAATACTCAATATGTAGGTCTGTGGTAGATTGCAGAAATGACCAAATAAGCGCTTGGCTTGGTATCTCACCTGTTTCTCTCATGAATGTTTCTCTTTTCCCAGCTATACCCCATGATACCCCTTATATCTTATTTTGCATTACTGCATCCCTATTCCTTTTCCTTTGATAAAATCGTGGCCTATCCATTTGACTTTTGTACCTTGCTCCCTTTATTTCTTTATTTCTAGAATTCATGCCCCTTGTGAGGAACCTACCAGAGGAAGTAGAGGGGTGCTAAGTCTTCTAGAATACTGTACTCCAACTTAATCATGCATCCTAATTACCTGGGATCTTGTTAAAAAGCAGATTCTGATCAGAAGCTCCAGGATGGGACTAAAATTCTGTAGTTCTTACAAGTTCCTAGGTGATGTTAATGCTACTGATGCTGGTTTTAGGACCACACTTTAAATGAGCAATGCTATAGAAGGTCTAAGCCAGAAGGAAGTAGTTAAAAAAAAATATTGCCTTAATGGAGACTTAAATGATAATTTTTTAAAAATAAAAGCTCCCTTGCTTTTTTTTTTTTTTTAAAGATTTTATTTATTTATTTATTTGACAGAGAGAGACACAACGAGAGAGGGAACACAAGCAGGGGGAGCAGGAGAGGGAGAAGCAGGCCTCCCGCTGAGCAGGGAGCCCGATGCGGGGCTCCATCCCAGAACCCTGGGATCATGACCTGAGCCGAAGGCAGACGCTTAACGACTGAGCCACCCAGGCGCCCCTCCCTTGCTTTTTCCATCATGTGAAGACACAGTAAGAATACAGCCATCTATAGATTAGGAAGGGGGCTCTGATCAGACATCTTGATCTTGGACAGCCTTGATCTACCTTGATATTGGACTTCCCAGCCTCCAGAACTGTGAGAAATAAATTTCTGTTGTTTATAAGCCATCCAGTATATGGTATTCTGTTACAGTACCTCAGAGGGACTAAGACAGTAGTTTGAATAAGAAGAGATGGAGAGGAGACAGACATCTAAATAAAATATCTTCTTGGTTCCTAATATGGCTGGAACCCTTTTATGACTTTTTGAAAATGGTGGTAAAGTACACATAACAAAATTTACCATTTTAACCATTTTGAAAATGTACAGTTCCTTGGCATTACGTACATTCACATTTTTTATGACTTAAAAATACTTTCTTTTTTAGAGCAGTTTTAGGTTTACAGCAAAATTGAGCACAAAATAACAGAGAATTCCCACATTCACCTTTAGGTCACACATGTACCGCCTCCCCCACTATCAACATCTCAACATCCTGCACCACAGTGGTACATTTGTTACAATCAGTGAGCCTACACTGACATATTGTTATCACTCAAAGTCCATTATTTACTTTAAGGTTCAATCTTGGTGTTATATATTCTGTAGATTTTGACAAATGTATGATAACATGTATCTACCATTTTAGTATCATACAGAATGCCCTGAAAATCCTCTGTGTTCTGCCTATTCATCTTTCCCCTCCTCCCTAACCCCTTACAACCACTGATTTTTTACTGTCTCCGTAGTTTTTCCTTTTTCAGAACATCATCTAGTTGGAATCATACAGTATGTAGCCTTTTCAGATTGGCCTCTTTCTCTTAGTAATATGCATTTAGGATTCCTCCATATCTTTTCATGGCTTGTTAGCTTATTTCTTTTTAGCATTAATATTCCATTTTTTGGATATACCATACCCTGTTTACCCACTCACCTGTTGAAGGACATCTTGGTTGCTTCCAGGTTTTGCAATTATGAATAAAGCTGCTATAAACATCTACTTGCAGGTTTTTGTATGGACATATGGTGTCAATTCATTGGGTGTGATTGCTAGATTATATGGTCAGGGTTTGTTTAGTTTTATAAGAAACTGCCAAACTGTCGCCCAAAGTGGCTGTACCAGTATGTGTCCTCACCAACAATGAGATTTCCTGTTGTTCCACATTCTCTTCAGCATTTGTATTTTGTCATTGTCTCAGATTTTGGCTGTTCTAATAGGTATGTAGTAGTATCTCATTTTAATTTGCAGTTCTCTAATGACTTATGTTTTCCATCTTTGTATATGTTTATTTGCCATCTGTGTATCTTTTTTTGGCAAACTGTTTAGGTCTTTTGCCCAGTTTTTAACTAGTTTTTGTTAGTTTTCTTACTGTTGAGTTTTAAGAGTTCTCTGTATATTTTGGATAACAGTCCTTTTTCAGTGTTTTGTGAATATTTTCTCCCCATCTATGGCTTGTCTTCTCATTTTCTTGACTGTGTTTTTCACAGACCAGAAGTTTTTAATTTTTGTAAAGCCTAGCTTATTATTTTTTATGGATCTGGTGTTGTATCTAAAAGATTATCACCAAACTCACGGGCAGCTAGATTTTCTTCTGTGTTATCCTCTAGGAGTTTTATGGTTTTGCATTTTACATTTAGGTCTGCGATCCATTTTGAGTTAATTTTTGTGAAGGGTATAAGATCTGTGTCTAGGGGCGACTGGGTGGCTCAGTTGGTTAAGCATTTGCCTTTGGCTCAGGTCATGATCCCCGGGTCCTGGGATCAAGCCCCATGTCGGGCTCCCTGCTCAGCGGGGAGCCTGCTTCTCCCCCTTCTTCTGGCTTGTGCTCTCTCGCTATCTCTGTCTCTCTCTCTCAAATAAATAAATAAAATCTTTAAAAAAAAAAAAAAAAGGTCTGTGTTTAGATTCTTTTTTTTTTTTTTTTTGCATGTGGATATTCAGTTATTCCAGCACCATTTATTGAAAAGTCTATCTTTGCTTTATTGTATTGCTTCTGCTCCTTTTGTCAAAGATCGTATATTTATGTGAGTCTATTTTTGGGTTCTGTATTTATTCCACTGATCTATTTGTCTGTTCTTTCATGAATACCACAGTGTGTTGATTACTGTACCTTTATAGTAAATTTTGAAGTCAGGTATATCAGTCCTCTAACTTTGTTCTCCTTCAGTATTGCATTGGCTATGCTGATTCTTTTGCCTTTCTGTGTAAACTTTATGATCAACTTGTCAATAGCCATTAAATAACGTGCTAAGATTTTGATTAGGATTGCAGTGAATCAATAGATCAAGTTGGGAAGAACTGACATTCAACAGCATTGAGTCTTCCTATCCATGAACATGAAATTTTTCTCCATTTATTTAGTTATTCGATTTTTTAAAAATTATGTTATGTTAATCACCATACATCATTAGTCTTTGATGTAGTGTTCCATGATTCATTGTTTGCGTATAACACCCAGTGCTCCATTTAGTACGTGCCCTCTTTAATACCCATCACCAGGCTAACCCTTCCCCCCACCCCCCTCCCCTCTAGAACCCTTAGTTTGTTTCTCAGAGTCCATAGTCTCTCATGGTTTGTCTCCCCCTCCGATTCCCCCCCCTTTCATTTTTCCCTTCCTACTATCTTCTTCTTTTTTTTTTTTTTTTTAACATATAATGTATTATTTGTTTCAGAGGTACAGGTCTGTGGTTCAACAGTCTTACACAATTCACAGAGCTCACCATAGCACATACCCTCCCCAATGTCTATCACCCAGCCACCCCATCCCTCCCACCCCCCACCACTCCAGCAACCCTCAGTTTGTTTCCTGAGATTAAGAATTTCTCATATCAGTGAGATCATATGGTACATGTCTTTCTCTGATTGACTTATTTCGCTAAGCATAATACCCTCCAGTTCCATCCATGTCATTGCAAATGGCAAGATTTCATTCCTTTTGATGCCTGCATAATATTCCATTGTGTATATATACTATATCTTCTTTATCCATTCATCTGTCGATGGACATCTTGGGTCTTTCCATAGTTTGGCTATTGTGGACATTGCTGCTATAAACATTGGGGTGCACGTACCCCTTCGGATTCCTACATTTGTATCTTTGGGGTAAATACCCAGTAGTGCCATTGCTGGGTCATAGGGTAGCCCTATTTTCAACTTTTTGAGGAATCTCCATACTGTTTTCCAGAGTGGCTGCACCAGCTTGCATTCCTACCAACAGTGTAGGAGGGTTCCCCTTTCTCTGCATCCCTGCCAACATCTGTCCTTTCCTGACTTGTTAATTTTAGCCATTCTGACTGGTGTGAGGTGGTATCTCCTTGAGGTTTTGATTTGGATTTCCCTGATGCTGAGCGACATTGAACACTTTTTCATGTGTCTCTTGGCCATTTGGATGTCTTCTTTGCAAAAATGTCTGTTCATGTCTTCTGCCCATTTCTGCCCTCATTGGATCATTTGTTCTTTGGGTGTTGAGTTTGATAAGTTCTTTATAGATTTTTTAAATCAGAATTTTTTTTTAATTTTATTTATTTATTTGAGACAGAGAGAATGAGAGAGAGAGAGAGCACATGAGTGGGGGGAGGGTCAGAGGGAGAAGCAGGCTCCCTGCCGAGCAGGGAGCCCGATGCGGGACTCGATCCAGGGACTCCAGGATCATGACCTGAGCCGAAGGCAGTCGCTTAACCAACTGAGCCACCCAGGCACCCTTTTAAATCAGAATTTTATAGTTTTCCTCCTACAGATCTTATGTGTGTTTTGTTAGATTTATACCTAAGTATTCTGAGGTTTTGGGTGCTAATGTCAGTGTGTTTTAATTTCAAATTTTAATTGTTTATTGTGTATATAGAAAAACAATTTGAGTTTTGTGTATTCAACTTGTATCCTGGAACCTTGCTATAATTGCTTATTAGTTCCAGGAGGTTTTTTTGTTGATTCTTTTGTATTTTCTGTGTAGACAGTCATGTCATCTGTGAGTAAAGACAGTTTTATTTCTTCCTTCTCGATCTGTATATTTTTTTCTTTTTTTGTCTTAATTGCATTAGCTAAGACTTTCAGTATAATGGGATGAGAGGGGACATCTTTTCCTTTGTCCTGATCTTGGCAGGAAAGCTTCTAGTTTCTCACCGTTAAGTATGATGTGAGCTATAGGTTTTATGTAGATGTTCTTTGTCAAGTTGAGGAAGTTACCTTCTGTTCCTAGTTTGCTGAGTTTATCATGAATGGGTATTGGATTTTGTCAAAATTTTTTTCTGTATCTACTGATGTGATCCTGTGATTTTTCTTCTGTAGCCTATAAATGTGATGGATTACATTAATTGATTTTTGAATATTGAATCAGCCTTTTGTAACTGGAATGAATCCCACTTGGTTGTGGTGTATAATTTTTTATACATTTTTGAATTCACTTTGCTAATTTTATTGAGGATTTTTGCATCTGTGTTTATGAGAGATACTGATCTGTATTTTTCTTGAAATGTTGTTTTCCACTTTTTGTTTTAGTGTAACTCTAGCTTCATAGAGTTAGGGAGTATTCCCTGTACTTCTGTCTTTTATTTCATGACTTTTGAAGAAGAAATATGCTGTCTGCCTGGCATATCTTAGTTTATATCTTGCTTATCTTGAGAATACTGTACAATGAAAAAGCAAAAATGTGATTAGGTCAGAGTGGACTCTCACAGAAGAGTAATCGTGGAAAAAATAGGGGAAGTAAAGTAGAATTTATCTTCCTATGTTCTAGGACCTGTCCCTAAAAATAGAAAATTTTTTTCATACCCATCTAATCATTCTTGATGTGTTGACATCACTTTTACTCTTTAAAAACACTTTGAATTAGTTTTCTGAAATATACTCATGTAAGTTCCCAATAATCACTTCAGATATGTTTATGAGACAGAATTCTGAATTTCATCACTTATTTGTATTCTTTCAAAATTGCCCAACAATAAACTTTGGATTTATTAAGTTCAGGTGGTGGTAACCAAGTCTCCTCATTGCATGTTTTGTTTTGGATCCCTTTTCTTTATTTGCTTATGTGTGTAAAAATATTAATTGATGTCTTCCCATATGGGCTAGGTTCTTACTAAAATGCGCCCTTCCATTGTGATTAGGCTAAGGCTGTGCCGTGGTTCAGGCCCTTAAAACAAACTTACGTATATTACCCAAGAAAAACAAAAATAACATGGCCACACACAGCCTTGTACAAAATGCTCATAGTAACTTTATTTGCAATAACTCTAAACTGAAAATAATCCTAATGTCCTTCAACAGATGAATAAACTATGATGTATCCGTACAATGAAATACTATTCGGTAAAATGAATTATTGATACATGGAACAATACTGATGAATCTCAAAATAATTAGGCTGAATGGTAAGAAGTCAGGCATAAAAAAGGCAAGTCAGTGGTTGCTTTTGGATATGGTTGGAGGGAGGGATTACCAAGGGACACAGAAAATATAAGGGGTGACTGGTGATTTCACAGTGTTAAACTGTGGTAAAATTGTTTTAAAATGGATCAAACTGTACACTTTAAGTATGTGCAGTGTATTAGTTTTCTGTTGCTGCTTAATGAATCACCACAAATTTAGCAGATTAAAACAACTCCTGTTAATTATCTAACAGTTTCACAGGTCAGAAATCTGGGTGGGCGGGGCGCCTGGATGGCTCAGTCATTAAGCATCTGCCTTAGGCTCAGGTCATGATCCCAAGGTCCTGGGATCGAGCCCCGCATCCGGCTCTCTGCTCCGCGGGAAGCCTGCTTCTCCCTCTCCCATTCCCCCTGCTTGTGTTCCCTCTCTGTCAAATAAATAAATAAAATCTTAAAAAAAGAAAGAAAAGAAAGGAAGGTAAAAAAGAGAAAGAAAAAAGAAAGCGAGAGAAAGAAAGAAAGGAAGGGAAGGAAGGAAGAAAGAAATCTGGGTGGGCATGTCTGTTTTTCTGCTTAGGGTCTCACAAGGCCAAAATCAAGGTGTCAACTGAGTTACTTTCCTTTCTAGAGGCTTTGGAGAAACATCAGCTTGCAAGCTCATTCAGGTTGTCAGAATCCATTTCCTGCAGTTTTAGAATTCAGGTTCCTATTTTATTCCTGGCTGTCAGGTTGCCCTTAGCTCCTAGAGGCCACACTCAGGTCCTTTTCAAAAAGTGGCCCCTTCCATCTTCAAGCCAGCCATGGCAGGTGAATCTCCCTCATGCTTTGAATCTCTGACTTCCTCTTCTGCTATCAGCTGGAGAATACTCTGCTTTTAAAGGGCTCATGTGATTAGAGTAAGCCCACACATATAATCTCCCTACATTAAGTTAGCTGATTAATGGCTATAATTACATCTTCAAAATCTCTCTTAACATGCAATATAACATAATCATAAAAGTAGCACTGGGGGCAGGAGATTTGGGGGCCATCTAAGAATTCTGCCTATTACATGTAGTATATCATGCCTCAGTAAGGTTTATATATTCTTTCCTAAAAATAGGACAAAAAACCAAAAAGTAATAGTAATGATAATAAATGCTTGTAAAGGGATGATTGTGAGACTCAAATAGAATGTAGATTGATTATTCTCACTGATTTGATTCAGCATAGCATTTCCATGTCCAAATCAGGGAATAAAACTAAAATGTTAATAATATTTGTATTTTCTTTCACTTGTCATGAGAGAAAACAGTAGAAAAGTGAGGATGTAACTAAGAATTGAACATGATAGAAGAGGTGATTTTGTAAGTTTCACAAATTCTTGACTCACAATTGTGATTAATATTGTGATTTAATGTATGTCTATAAATATAAATTTAATATTTTAAAGTATCTATTTTTATTTAAAGTTGTATAATAGATGACTTAGTGTAGCTGTGCATTTTGTTGATCTTGTTATTAGTTAGACCAATCATAGAATTCTTTAGTTTACAGAAATCTTACATTACAGAATGTAGGGAATAGTGTTTCTATAGCATGGAAGGGGTTTTATCTACGGATTGTTTACTTTCCAGAAAAGATTCAATCAAGAATAATATATTTAATATTTTATTATAATTATTACTTAATGGCCAAAGACTTTAGAAATTAAAATTTTTGATAGACTAGATGAAACTTTAGAATAAAATGTTGTTAGTCTTGCTTGGGTCATCAAATTATTAATGTATTAATGTATAGGGGCGCCTGGGTGTCTCAGTTGGTTAAGCATCCAACTCTTGGTTTTGCTCAGGTCATGATCTCTTGGGCTGTAGGGTCTAGCCAAGTGTCAGACTCCGCACTCAGCAGGGAGTCTGCTTGAAGATTCTTTCCTCCAACTTGCCCTCCCACTCTCTCTCTCTAAAATAAATAAATAAATCTTAAGATTTATTAGTGTATAATACCAAGTGTTAGCAAGGATGTCAAATAGCTGGAATTATCATAAATTGCTGGTGGGGGTATAAATTTGGTTCAAGCACTTTGGGAAACCATTTAGCGATACTAAATGATACAGACATATGTGTTTATATACCGCATATATGATCCAGCAGTTTACTGCCTCATTCTTTCACATTTAGTCCAGAGGAAACAGTAAAATGTCTTTAAAATTCTCTAAAATCAACTGTTGTGATCTTTTACTCCTTAAGAAGAATCATGTGTTCTTCCTTGAATATCAAAAAGTTAAAAATCTTCAATTTGATTGCATTTATCTTCTATTTCTACCTCCATGTACCTTTCAAGCAAGTTTTCTCATATTTCTTCCCTTATGCCTGACTTCACGTATCTTGTCTCCTTGCCATTTTATCCATCTTGGGCATCAGTACTGTCCAATAGAACTTTCTGCAGTAATGGTGTAATGTTCTGTAGCTGTGTTGTCAAATGTGGCAACCACAAGCCACATGTGGCTTTTGAGTACTTTAAATGTGGCTAGTTGACTGAAGAACTGCTTTTTAAATGATTTAATTTTAATTTGGCTACATGGGGCTAGCAGTGAAATATAGCACAGGTGTGTTACCACTATTGTCTTCCTTAACCTCTTTAGCTTGTTTTGATTTCATTCTCTTTGCTTACCTAATAATTTGTTTTATCCTACTTTTAAACCTTAGCCATCCATATGTTCAATTTTAATATTTTTAAGTTTTTGGCATATATCTTTGCTTCCTCATTATCTTGTAAGCTTTTGGGTGGTAAGGTATTTTACTTCTTTCATATTTCTTTTACCACCTATATTTTGATCATCATACATAGTCTGGAGGTATTTGTTGAAGGAGGTGGTAATCTGGGAATTGGGAAACTTCAAAATACTACTGAAAAAATTGTGAAATTTGGGAGACTGATTTCTCAAGAATATAAAATAGATTTTAAAAATAGTAGCAAATTATGGGGCGCCTGGGTGGCTCAGTTGGTTAAGCGACTGCCTTCGGCTCAGGTCATGATCCTGGAGTCCCGGGATCGAGTCCCGCATCGGGCTCCCTGCTCAGCAGGGAGTCTGCTTCTCCCTCTGATCCTCCCGCATCTCATGCTCTCTCTATCTCATTCTCTCTCTCAAATAAATAAATAAAATCTTTAAAAATAAATAAATAAAAAAAATAGTATCAAATTAAAAGTAGAAGAGTAGATTCAAAATCTGGAAACCTAAAATCTAATCATAGCTCTGCTGTCAATTTTGTTAATAGACAAGTTTCTTAACTTTTTCAGGTAAATTTGTTCATCTACAAAAATGAAAGATGAATTATTTGGCTTCCAATATATTTTCCAGCTTAAAATTCTTAAAAATAGCTGGGTTTTCTGAATTGAAACCTATTAACAATGGGAATTAATGTTGGTACTAGTTTTATTTTGTATTTTTTAAAATGTTCAGGGACAGAAAGTACATGTTGAAATGCCCAGGTTTGAAATGCCAAAACACTCCTCTGTGTAGTGAAATGCCAAGATAAAAAATTATGTGAAGATCTCATGAGACTACGAGTGGGCAGGAAAATAGCAAATCAGCTTTTTCATAGCAAACAGTAAATGCAACTAAAGAAAAATTAAACTATATTCATATTATTGTTTATTCCAAGTAATTAGTTGCAAATCCAGGAATGAAATTTAGGAGAAAATGTCAGTCTGTTATAATGAAGGAAACAACTGAACTGGAAGTCGGAGTGAGATGATTATCCCTCCGATGCCAGTAATTAGCTGTAGGACAATATGTGGTAAAGTTTGAAAGCGTATTTACTTCTGTGTTGCATAGCTTCATCTCTGGACACCTTCAGGACCATAGCATAAACCAAACAGAATGCCCATATTCTTTTCAAAAGACCTAGAAATAATTCCATTATGTTTCATCTCACTGTTTTTCTGAGTCAGCTGGCAGAAGTACAAGCGGCCTTTGTGTTCTATGATCTTCTGAACTCACATCTTGTATTGCTTTGAACAGTTCCTCATTTGACCCATTTCTCCATCTTTCCCAAATCCTTCCACTGTGCTCCAGAGAGCTTCTGTTTCTGTGACTTGCAAACTTCCCTATATATAGTTATTTTTGTCCTCTTTTCCAAACTTAAACCTTCAGTCTCCTTGCCTTAACTGATAACTGGCTAGTCCCTAAAATTAGTTTCATCTGTACCCTCTTGTGTGGGAGTGCTACTAAATTCATACATCCCACATATATTAAACTTAGAAAAGACATGGGTATCTTCTTTGCTCTCTGATGTTGCTTCTGTATCATTTTTCCCACTTTAAAATGAGTCAAAGAGGGGTGCCTGGGTGGCTCAGTTGGTTGAGTGCCAACTCTTGACTTCCACTCGGGTCACGATCTCAGGGTTGTGAGATTGAGCCTTGTGGGGGTGCTCCATGCTCAGTGCAATCTGCTTGAGATATTCTCTCTCCCTCCCCCCACACTCTCTCTTGCACTCTCTCTCTCTAAATAAATCTTTAAAAAAATTAATCATCGAGTACTGTCAATTCTATCTCTTAGTGATTAATGGTGAGAAATTATAATAGTAATATTTATTGTGCACTTACTATGTAACAGGGACTCCCCCCAGCTTTCTTGAGATGTAAGTAGCATATAACAGTGTGATAATTTGATACACATATATTGTGAAATGATTACCATAATAGCACACCCATCACTTCACAAAATTGCCACTTTTTGTTGTGAGCATATTTAAGATCTACTCTCTTAGCAGTTTTTAAGTATATAATACAATATTGTTAACGATAGTCATGCTGTACATTACATTCCCAGAACTTATTTGCCTTATAGCTTTAAGTTTGTACACTTTGACCAACATTTTCCCATTTCTCCCAACCCCCAGGCCCTACCAAGCACCGTTCTGCTCTGTTTTCTGTGAGTTCAGATTTTTTATTTTTATTATTTTTTTTTAGTTCAGCCTTTTTTAGATTTCACATGTAAGTGAAATCATACTGTATTCGACTTTCTCTGATTTATTTTACTTAGCATAATGCCCTCAGGGTTCATCCATGTTGTTATAAGTGGCAGAATGTCATTTTTTATGGCTGAATAAAATTTCATTGTATATATTTACCACAACTTTTTTATCCATTCATCTCCCCATGGCCAGTTTGGTTGTTTCCATGTCTTGGCTATTATGAATACTGCTGCAGTGAAGATAGGGGTGCAGGTATTTCTTAATAGCGATTGCATTTTTGGGGATATATACCCAGAAGTGAGATTGCTGGATCATATGGTAATTCTATTTTTAGTTTAGTTTTTTTTTTTAGTAACTTCCATACTGGTTCTCATAGTGGCTGTGCCAGTTTATAATCCCACCAACAATGCACAAGGTTTCCTTTTCTCCTCATCCTCACCAGCACTTGTTATCTCTTGTATTTTGATAATAGCCATTCAGACATGTGTGAGGTGATACCTCATTATGGTTTTGATCTGCGTTTCCTTGAAGATAGTGATGTTGAGCATCTTTTCATGTACCCATTGGCCATTTGTACATTGTCTTTAGAAAAATATCTGTCTATTCGTTCCTCTTCCTGTTTTTTAATTGGATTGTTAGTGGGTTTTGCTGTTGAGTGTGTAAGTTCCTTATATATTTTGGATAGTAACCCCTTATCAGATAAATGGTTTGCAAATATTTTTTTCCATTCCATAGGTTGTCTCTTCATTTTGTTGATTTTTTTCTTTTTCTGTCCAGAAGCATTTTAGTTTGCTGTAGTCACACTTGTTTATTTTCGCTTTTGTTGCTTGTGCTCATAGTATCATATTCCTAAAATCATTGCCAAGACCAATGTTAAGGAGATTTTTCCTGAATTTTCTTCTAAGAGTTTTATGGGTTTGGTTCTTACATTTAAATCTTTAATACATTTTGACTTAATTTTTGTGAGTGGTGTAAGATAGGGGTCCAGTTTCATTCTTTTGCATGTGAATATCCAGTTTTCCCAGCACTATTTACTGAAAAAACTATCTTTTCCCCAAGCCATTCTTGGCTTCCTTGTCAAATATTAATTGACCATATATGCATTGGTTTATTTCTTGTCTCTCACTTCTGTTCCTTTGACCTATGTGTTTATTTTTATGCCAGTACAATACTGTTTTAATTATTATAGCTTTCTAGATTTGTTTAAAATCAGTAATTGTGATGCTTCCATCTTTGTTCTTCTTCAAGATTGCTTTGGCTCTTGGGATCTTTTGTGGCCTCATACAAATTTTAGGGTTGCTTTTTCTATTTCTGTGAAAAATGCCATAAGAATTTTAATAGGGATTGCATTGAATCTGTAGTTTCCATTTATTTGTGTCTTTAGTTTCTTTCATCAGTGTCTTATGGTCTTCATTGTACAGATCTTTCACCTCCTTGGTTAAATTTATTCCTAAGAATTTTATTGTTTTTGATGCTATTGTAAATAGGGTTGTTCCCTTTATTTCTTTCCCTATATTTGTTTCTATATAGAAATACAACTGATTTTTTGTATATTAATTTTGTATTCTGCAACTTTACTGAATTTATTAGTTCTAACAGTGTGTTTGGGTAGTCTTTAGGGTTTTCTAGTTATAATAGTCATCTTCATATAGATACACTTTTACTTCTTTCTTTCCAATTTAGATGCTCTTTCCCTCCCTCCCTCTCTCTCTCTCTCTCTCTCTCTCTCTCTCTCTTTCTTCTTTGCCTAATTACTCTGGCTAGGACTTCCAGTACTACATTGAATAGAAGTGGTAAGAGTGGGCACCCTTGTGTTGTTCTTGGTCTTAGAGAAAACCTTTTAGCTTTCCACTGTTGAATGTTATAATAATTGTGGTCTTGTCATGTATGGCCTTTAATATGTTGATGTATGTTTCTTTTATATCCAGTTTTTTGAACAGCTTTATCATGAAAGCATGTTGGATTTTGTCACATGCTTTTTCTGCATCTATTGAGATGTTTTTTATCCTTCATTTTGTGAATGTGGTGCTGATTTGCATATGTTCAAATCCATGCATTTCAGGGATAAATCCCATATGATCATGGTAAATGATCCTTTTAATGTGCTGTTGAAATTGGTTTGCTAGTATTCTGCTGAGAATTTTTGTGTCTGTATTCATGGGGGATTGGCCTATAGTCTTCTTGTAGTCTCTGTCTGGCTTTGGTCAGGGTAATGCTGGCCTCATAAAATAAGTTTGGGAGTATTCTTTACTCTTCAGTATTTGGGAAGAGTTTAAGAAGGATTGGCTTTAATTCTTTAACTGTTTGGTAGAAATCACCAGTGAGACTATCTGGTCCTGGGCTTTTCTTTGTTGAGAGGTTTTTGATTACTGATTTGATCTCCTTACTCATTATTGGTTTGTTCGTATTTTCTCTTTCTTCCTAATTATGTCATAGGTTGTATATTTCTAGGAATTTATCCATTTTTTCTAGGTTATCTAATTTGTTGGTGTATAATTGTTCATAGTAGCTACAAATGAACCTTTGTATTTCTGGTGCCAATTGTGATGTCTCTTTCAGTTATGATTTTGTTTATTTGAGTCTTCTTTTTTTTTTTTTCTTGGTTAGTCTAGCTAAAAGTTTGTCAGTTTATCTTTTCAAAACCAACTCTTAATTTCATTGTTTTTTTTTTCTATTGTCTTTCTCTATTTTGTTTATTTCTGCTCTAACTTTATAATTTTTTTCCTTCTCCTAACTTTGGATTTAGCATGTTCTTTAAATCCTTGAAGTGTAATTTATTTGAAATCTTTCTTTTTTTTCTTAATGTAGGCATTTATCACTATCAGATTCCCTCTTAGAACTGCTTTTGCTGCATCCCGTAAGTTTTGGTATGTCATGTTTTCATTTTTGTCTCTGGATATTTTCTGATTTTCCTTTTGATTTCTTTTTTGACCTGTTGGTTATCCAGGAGTGCCAAGGACTTTTCTAAAAACTCTACATGTAACAACCATTTTAACTTTCATAAAATACCCTTGACTTAGGTGGTATTCTCCCTACTTTAAGGTGAGGAAATTGAACTATAAGAGGTCTCATAGACAGTAAATAATGGAGCTGAAAAAGTGTTAAAATATTCTCATATGTGGTAAAAATGAAAATAGAATAATTTTATTGGAAGCAATTTGGAAATAAATATTTAAGAGTCTTGAATTTTTCATACTCCAAGAAAATAACCAGGAACTTGTATAAAGATTTATATAAGTTTATCAAGTATTATTTATTAACATAAGAATTAGAAGTAACCAAAATATCCAGAATTAGGAGATCGTCAAATAAATTATGGTATATTTTACAGAGTATAACGTGGGTATTAGAAAGCCCACGTTTTTGAGGATGTGGAAATATAAATTTATACAAAAATTTGGAAGATTTTCAAAAATTTTGAGGAAAATGCCAATAGTTTGATATCATCAGATGATATCCTAGGAATTGAATAGATATTCTTGTACAGGTTAGATTTGTTAAGACTAAAAGGAGTCAAAGAAGATTCTATCTAAAATTAGGCTATACTTTGATAGAGCTGTAAACTACTATAAGAAATAGCTAGATTTTTGCTGGGGAGAAATAATGACTTTAGTTTGGGGCTTGTTATTTTGAGGTTTTATTCATGAGGATATCCAGAAAGAGATAAATAGTAAGTATTTGGAAATATGTATGTGAAGATAAACAAAGAAAACATGAAAGAAAGATAGTTGGGAGGGGGTAAAATTTTCCATATTTTGGCATAAATCAGGTACAGAAGGAGTCTGTTGGTGGGCTTGTTATCTATGATACATAACTGTTGTACTTTCCTACTTTTTAAAAACATGTGTTCATCTGTTTTGGTTTGTGAAAGAATCATTTTGTTTCTCCTCTTACGTGAAATTTTGCTCAGTCCCTGAATAGTGAATTGTTAGAATGGTTTTTTTAAAGTACACATTGTGTAAATACGTCTTAATATGAAAGAAGCAATAAGGTTTCATAAAACATGCATGTACACAAATAGGTTCTGTTTCTAACCCTGCTTCTTGAACAACTCATTGCACTTCCTGAGTGATGTCTTTGGCTTGGTCTAGAATGGTTCTCAGCCTGGACATATTTTTGGATGTTTGTGAGTTTTCTCTGTGAATTTAAAAATTTTTTAAATTCTTTATTTAAATTTTTTTGAGTATAGTTGACACAGTGCTACATTAGTTTCAGTTGTACAACATAATGATTCAGTATCTCAATTCATTATGCTAACCTCACCACAAGTGTAGCTACCCTCTGTCACTATACAATGCTATTACAATATTATTGACTATATTTCCTATGTTGTGCCTTTTATTCCCATGACTTATTCATTCCATAACTGGAAGCTTGTATCTCCCACTCCCCTTTACCCATTTTACCCCCATTCCTCTTCTCTTAGGCAATTTTCAGTTCTCTGTATTTATAGGTCTGATTCTACTTTTTGTTTTTTCATTTGTTTTGTTATAAAAATTCTTTACTTTGAAAGGACTTGATGAAAGCATATTCTGAATCATTTGGATGTCTACCTTATGATGAGTCCTGGGAAATAATTTCAGTATCTCTGTTTATGATTGTGTTTAGCATAACTTTGGTGCCAAATAGTACAACTTTAATTGTTTCAGTCTAATGGTGATATTACAGGAACACACTTGCACCTAACTGTTGTATTTGAACATAGTAAAACCTAATAGTGTCAGTTAGGTAACAAATGAATAAAATTTCACAATAGTTCAAATAAAGGAAAGGCTGTTCTACAGCAGGACAGGCATGAACAAAATAAAGCAGATTTTTGGAGCAGTCAGTACAAGATTCATATAGCAAGCAATGATTGAGTTAAAACGAAGTGATTTTTGTCATATTTAATAATGTTATTTTGAATTTTATTGGTTTTGTATTTTTGTATTTAATTTTAAATCTCTTTTGGCTTGGGGGTGCTTAGGTGGCTCAGGCGGTTGAGTAGCCAGCTCTGGACTTTGGCTCAGATCAGGATCTCAGGGTCCTGGGATTGAGCCCTGCATCTGGCTCCATGCTCAGCAGGGAGTCTGCTTGAGGATTATCTCTCCCTCTTCCATCCACACCCCACTGCTCGCGTTTTCTCTCTCTCTCTCTCAAATAAATAAATAAATCTTTAAAAAATACATATATAAATTTAAAAATTTAAAAATTTATTTTGACTTTATAATTATATAAAGATTTATAAGCATAAGGATTTTACATCTGATTTTATATTTGTATACTGCTAAGTAACATGATATTCAAAATAATTTAAGTTAGTATCAGGGATCTGAAGTATTTTTTCCTCCTTCAAAAAGCGCTAATACATTATTAAATTTTTAGTGTACAAACATCACAAATTTTCCTATACTGTATGTCACTTCATTGTTAGCCTTAAGATACTTAAGGAGGTATTTTAAATGCTCATTTGAGTGGTAAATTTCAACAAAAGAGAAAGAAATGAAATTTGTCCCATAATGAATGTAGAGTTCCACAGAATAGTGTGGCTGTTGCCATTGTCAGTGATCACAATCCATTTTGGTTTTTAGTACACATGAAAAGAAAGGTACAGGTAAACATTGGAGAAATTGAATTTTTCATAATGCAGATACACATTTTTGCCATGCTGTCCCCTACAGAAAGAAGATTATTGGACATTTCATTTGGATAGGGACATTGGAAGGTGACATGCTAGGAATATTGTGTTCACTCTGACCCTCTAGTCTAGAAGTCAAGTGAACTTAAGTTACAGGGAGGGTCCAGAGATTGGGACAATGTAGGGGAACAAAGGAGTTAGGTGGAACAAGATTTCTCCTGTGGAGCTAAAATAGGTAAAGTAGGCACATGTCATATAGGAGAATAATGAAATATAAGTAAAAATAAAGGGAAAAAAGAAAGCCACTAAATACTCTTTTATCTTGATTAGTTTTGGCTTTAAAAGCCATCATTCTCTCACAGTGCTCTACTCCAAATGTCATTAAGTTACTCTCTATGTGATCACACTTATCTGGCATCACAAGTACTTATTACTAGTGTTGGTCATAAATCTCTTCCTAATCCCATAGATTTTGTGGATAGGAATAATAGATCTGCTTCAGAAATTAGTTTTAGTTTTGGTTGACCACAGAAAGTTTCTTATGCCAGGAATTTAGACTTCACCCGTATATCTAACCCATTGTCAATCTTACTGATTCTACGTTCAGGATATATCTTGAATGGACATGCTTCTATATCACCATCACCTTGTCCAGATGACTACCATCTCAGTTACCTGGACTATTTCAGTCATCTTCTAATTCAGTCGTCTAATTGGTCCACCTCCATTTGTTCCGCTATTGCCCCCTTCCCCACTAAGTCTCCACAGAGCAGTTAGAATGAACAGCCATTTCTGATCTTGGTACTCTTTTACTTAAAAATCTTGAATTCTTTCCCATTAGAATCAAATTGAAAATCTTCCACATGACCTTCAAGGTCCTACTTGACTTAATCCCCTGCTGACTCTTAGTCTCTGCTCACTACACTCCTATCTATTGGACTGCTATCATACTGTGTGGGTGAATCAAGCCCCTTCCCAGTTCAGGGCCTTTGCATATGATGCACCTTCTAAGTTAGAATGAAAATACACACACACACACACATAAACACACACACACGCTCCCCCAACCCAGCTAGCTAACTCCTACTAATCCTGTTGGTCTTAAATATTATTTCCTTAAGGAAATAGATCTATTTGTAGTGCCCAGTACTTTTACTTCATTGCACTTATCATAAATATAATTAGATATTTGATTCTAGCTAATCCATGGGAGATTGGTTTTGCTCACCCCTTTAACACTTAGCACAGTGCTTGAGTCTTTGGTGTTCAATAAATGAATGGCTAGATGAATGGATGGATGGCAGTGTATCCATAGTATAATTTTTCATTTAAAGTACAACCTATTTCATAGGTAATTATTGTTATTAGAAGTATTACTTTTTAATAGTATAAAGAATACTTGATCTTGTTTTTCATATAGTTTAATCTGCATTTGTGGTTTACCTACCTCAGATTTCAAATTAACATCTTTTAAACCACTAAAAATAACCTTGGAGCAATATTACATTTGTATAATGATTTGTCAAGTAAGTTTCTGTTGTGGTTGTATTAATTTAAAAGAAATACATATTTTCTTTGAAAATGACTTGGAGTCACATAATTACTACTATCTAGTGAATCTTACTTCTAATTTGACTGTCCTTAATCTTAATTCTACTCGATAGGTGTTTAATACTATTTATTATTTCATTACCCTCCAGTTTTCTTTTTGAGTCTAACAGTAATGTCCATAATGAATTGCAGAGTGTGTAGCTTATTTCTTCATTTCTTTTCAACCTTCATCTATCAAAATTTAATACTTTGTTATTGTGACTGAAGATGAAAGATATAATTATCTACCTATTTATTTCTGGTAAGGATAGCACTTTTTTAGGGCAAATTCTTTAATAGGGCCAGAACATCTCAAAGCAGTCAAATAAATAGAGGTGTTCAGCATGATTAATAGTTCTTTAATCCTATGAGTGCCTAATTTGGATTTACCATATCTTTGTGTGTAGAATTTTAGAGATTTATGATTAATGAGTAATTTTGAAGTTTTCCCTATAACAAAAGGGAGATTTGTTATTTTTATATACCCCTACTATTGTTTTATACAAGTTTATGTTGTTTCACTGATAAGTTCAGTTACTTGCTATTTCAGTTTATTTATAATATTAAAACAGTTTGGGCTATATAGTATATACAGTATAGATTTGGGGGAAGTTATAAAAATTATGTTCTTGATACATTTTAAATATCCTTTTTTATATATTTTAAATTAAATCACTTTATTTAAAGACCTACGGTTTTACATAATTGAAATAAGTCCTTTTAATTAGATTTGATATATTTGTTAATGTGAACTCTTATTTCATGCATTCTTTTTTAAAAAAAAATTTTTTTATCTTTATTTGAGACAGAGAGAGAGAGCACAAGCAGAGGGAGAGGCAGGCAGAGGGAGAAGCAGACTCCCCGCTGAGCAAGGAGCCCATTGCGGGACTCGATCCCAGGACCCTGGGATCATGACCTGAGCCGAAGGCAGACGCTTAACCGACTGAGCCACCCAGGCGACCCTATTTCATGCATTCTTATTTCAAAATGTTTTATATTATTTTAATCCCTGTGTCTGTCAGAATTATAAAGCATTTCATCATTTGCATAGATGTTTATTGGGAAAACTCCATTAAAAACATATCTCCATTTAAATGTTCTTGTGCTCAAATTATTTAATTGCTCTGTTATAATTAAGTAGCTTCTAATCTTAGGGAAATAGGACATTTCTCAAAAATCACTGGCTCCCTTAAAAATTCTTAAAGTATTTAAAATACTGAAATTTGGGGCGCCTGGGTGGCTCAGTTGGTTAGGCGACTGCCTTCAGCTCAGGTCATGATCCTGGAGTCCCGGGATTGAGTCCCACATCGGGCTCCCTGCTCAGCGGGGAGTCTGCTTCTCCCTCTGACCTTCCCCCCTCTCAAGTGCTCTCTCTCTCTCTCATTCTCACTCTCTCAAATAAATAAATAAAATCTAAAAAAAATTAAAAATAAAAATAAAATACTGAAATTTGTTTTTATTCGAATAGTTATTTTATTCTAACCTGTTCTCTTAGGTCAAAATATAATCCTTTAGTCTGAATAGTGTTAGGAAAATTGAAAATTGCCTTTTTCTATAATTTAATATAAAATTTTCCTTATTTAATATTACTGTCATTTTATGAATACAGAAACACCCTTAAATGATCATAGATTACTTGTTTCATAGATGTATGAATATAAGGAATTAATCACTTGTCATCGATGACATAATAGAAAACTCTTAATTCTTATGTTCTTTGTATAACCCACACAAGGCAATTATTAACTATAGTTATCTTATGGTGGTTTTTTAAAAGCAACTATTTTATTTTTCTTGTAGTTGTTACTAAAGGAATCTTTTAAACATTTTAAATAAATTCTACAGTCCATTTATGAATTCTGAAAATGAGAATTTGGATGTCTTATTTTTCTGATTTCCAAAGCCATAAAATTACTGTGATATCTGATCTTGGATTATTTTTAACACTTTACATATTGCTTCATACTTTTAGATAGATATGTGGTCTCAATTTGGGTCAACAAAAGCATTCTTAAAATAACTTAGAGAACATATTGATATTAATAATAATCACCAAAATATAATTTTAATATAGAATTCTATCAACCATGTTGCTATGGTTAGATTTTAATAGTTTCATTTTCCTTACTCTTCTGTAAGAAGATTTTTAATATACTAGTTTAATAAACATGATTCCTGGGGCGCCTGGGTGGCTTAGTTGTTTGAGTGTCCAACTCTTGATTTTGGCTCAGGTCATACTCTCAGGGTCGGGAGACTGAGCCTGGCATCGTGCTCTGCGCTCAGTGCAGAGTCTGCTGCTCCCTTTCCCTCTGCTCCTCCCCCTGCTTGCACTCTCTTCTCTCTCTCTTTCTCTCTCAAATAAATAGATGAATGGAATCTTTTAGTAAATAAATAAATAAACATGATGCCTTTAGCAGTATGGTAGCTAATTTTGTTTTTAATTTTAACATTCATATTGGGATTTAAAATTAAACCCATAAGAAATGTTCTTTGAATTAAGAAACAGATTTATTGAAATTTTAGCTGAATTATTTTATCTTAAATAATTTAAAATCTTTAGGGGATGTAGACTTTAGTTTGCATTCTCTCAATCTCTTGATGTTTGTTTCAATAATTGGGAGTTTAATTGCTAAGAACCCAGGAAAATAGATGAAACAGCCTAGGAATTGTTTTAGCAAACAATTACTTTTATAACCACATGGGTTATATAATACTTGGGAAATTTTTGCTTGTTATATTTAGTTACAACCTTAGAAAATAGATTAACAATTTTTAGAATTAGTTGTTTTATGTCTTAGCACTATTTAGCTTTTTTATTAATTAAAAGGTTTTCACCCTTAGATAGGCAAGTTAGTCAATGGTGGATCAAAAGATGTTAACATATATGTTATTGATTCATTCTGTGCAGTATTTTTTTTATTGTTTATCATTTGCAGTATTTAAAAAAATACTGAAATGAATTTGATTTTAGTTTTGCTTGCTAATTAAATTATACCTTTTAGCATTTAGGATTTTTTTCACCCTTTCCCAATAAGACAAAGGATCCTGCATTAAAGGTAGTGTTGTAAACCCTCCAAAACAGAAATTAGGCCGTTTTCTCAGGATTTAGGAGATAAAGTTGTTAGGCTTTATTTTACTTTGCCACCAAGATTTTGGTAGTTGAGTTAGATAAGTGACCATTAAAATCACCAAGGAATAAGACAGAAAAATACTAAAAAGAATCTAATATTGAAACTGAAGTAGAAGGATGAAGAGGAGAGTTTTTCTCTACAAAACGCTTTTGAATTTTACCTAAAGGCACTATTCTAATCACAACAAAAGCTGTCCATCTTTTTTTGCGATTAGGGTAATATTTTGAAACAACTTTCTTCATAACCATTATCACTGGGTGAGTACAGGCAGTCCTCACTTTGCATGGTAGTGTGGGACCAAAAAAATGACCATACAAAATAAAACCACACATAACAATCTTAATCAATGGGAAAAATTATAATTGTTATATGATCTTTAAAAAGTTCTGTCAAGATGTTAAAAACTCTCTTATGTTGGTTAAAATGTATATAGGGAAATGAAAAAAATAGTAAAACTATATTAATTTAATACAATGTACTGTAAAACATTAAAAACAATTAGAATTAAAGTGTTTTATTTCTTTGTAAAAAACTTATCAAGTGTAGCTTGAACAGTGCTTCTCCATCTCCTTGTATAAATTAGAATAGTAGATCTAGCCAGAGTGAGCATCTTTTCTGTGCCTTGGCAAATTGTCCATTTGGATCAGCTTCCGACATTTTATTTTTGCATTTTTAATGTCAGGAAATATCTCCAAGAGTTTCTTTAATGTGAAGTTTTTTGCTTGCCTCACTTCCTCAGGGACATTTTCTTTTTTGTCTCAACCACTTTCCTTATTTATGTCAATAAGTTTACCTTCACTAAATTCTGATTGCAGATCTAGAGTCTCTCAAACAGTGATAATGGCAACATTCCCACAATTGGCTGTTTCTTCTAGTACTCCATTTACATTTGAACTCAGTTTCACTTCCAGCTTTATCATTTTTCATTTATTTACTGTACTTTTATCTTTGTTGGCCAGTTCTCTCTTTTAGTTACCCATTTTGTAAAATTTCAGGTGGGTTTGGGGGCAAGAAGGTAAGCCAGCTACATGCTTTGCTGTCTTTAGACAGTTGTGAATTGAATGACCAGTCACCTTCCAACTTTGGAAGGAAGTGATCAGTCACTGATCATAATATACATCTCTTATTAACATAGTGCTTTGTAGACTGAAGTGCTAACAAGGAAATTTATATTACTGCAGTTGTAGTTAATGTAGTGTGGTAAGTTAAATTGGAACCATGTTGTTGGAAACTGGTATTTTTGAACTAAACCTGTGGTAGCTGAAATTTGTGCAGATGTGAGACCGGGGAAATAAGGGCTGCCTATAATGGAAGAAAGTGGAACTATTTAATCAATTAAACATATGGTCGGTGTTGATGAGATTGAAGATGTAGGATTACTTGGACTATTTGATCTCTAAGCCATTGAGTGCCTGATACATTTTATATGGAAGTGTAAATTTGATCCTATTCTTCCAGCTTCTTTAATTCTCTTAAGTGCTTCCTTAGAGAAGACCTTTCACACCATTTCTGAAAACAAAACAAAAGTCTAGTTGTAGTAAGTAAAAACTGTGGTTTTAGGAGAATAATAGTGATAGTGATTTATGAGTTCATTATAAAGCAAATGACATTGAAAATTTTTTTCAATTTTTACATAATGTTGACATTCTAATAATTGAAGATGAAAGGTGGTTAATAAATTTCGATTCATTTAGCCAGCAGCTCCACTTCATTGTCTTCGCACTAGCAATAATATTTTATTATTAAATGTGAAAGATGAGGTATTACTCTGTGTTGGGTACAACTGAGTAATGTCAATGTACTGTTTGATTTCCTGCAGGTGAACTGACACGGGTTGATCACAAGATGCCGTTGGTGAAAAGAAACATTGATCCTAGGCACTTGTGCCACACAGCGCTGCCCAGAGGCATTAAGAATGAACTAGAATGTGTCACCAATATTTCTTTGGCAAATATAATTAGACAACTAAGTAGCCTAAGTAAGTATTTTTATATCAATGAAAAATATTTCTTGCAAACCAGAATGTTATGCTTTCGAGTATGAGTATTAAGATGTTCTTACGATTAATTTGGGGGGATGTTTGATGAGAAGAATACAAAGTTATCTTGAAAAATGTAGCCATTTTAAATAAAATTAATGAGTTTTAGTATCATTTCTTCTCTGCGTGTTTCCTCTGGGAAAGAGAAATAAGGACAGTTTGAGGAGCAGGATCACGTGATGGACAAGAATTACTGAAACTGTTTTTAAAATATGATTTGATCTGTGAAAGGTAGTGCCAGGGTTGTACTTTTGCTTGCTAATTATCACTGTTACTTTTTTTAGAGGCTTCAATTATTCACTGGTATCTCTCTCTTTACATATATTCTATTAGCCTAAGGAAATATTTTTTATTATTAAATATTTAAAATTAAAAGGTGTGAGGTAGCCACTACTCAGAGGATTAGGTTAGTCAAGTGAGTTGTCTAAAGGACATTAGCAGTGTGACAGGTAACATGCTGTGAAAATAGCAAATGAACCTGGCCTCTCACAGACAAAAGGCAAGCAGGTTGGCCAGATAGTAAAGGGACAGGTAGGGGAGGAGATAGGCAATGTGTTCCCATGATAAGACTGCAGAACAGAACTTCTAAGTTAAGGAATTAGGTAAATTATTCTAAATTTAAAATCAAGGGGCGCCTGGGTGGCTCAGTTGGTTAAGCGACTGCCTTCGGCTCAGGTCATGATCCTGGAGTCCCGGGATCGAGTCCCGCATCGGGCTCCCTGCTCGGCAGGGAGTCTGCTTCTCCCTCTGACCCTCCTCCCTCTCGTGCTCTCTGTCTCTCATTCTCTCTCTCTCAAATAAATAAATAAATAAATAAATCTTTAAATTTAAAATCAAGAAAATTTAAAAAATAAATCCAATCTGTCTTTTGAATTGATGGCTTAGCTTTTTAACAAGACATTTATATTTAATTTTAAAGAAAAAAACAAGATGTTCTTGGCCTTAGATGTATTCTCTAAGTGGTCCTAGATGTATCTTAGCAATACCTAGCCACATAGATTGTCCTTACAGGCAAGATTGACCCTTTTCTTCTCCTTTTAACTTTTTTTCTTTCTTTTTATAATTGAGTACTTAGCACAAGATAAAGAGAGGTTGTTAATCTGTTTCAAGTGGGAGCATTTGGACATACACACATGTAGCTAGAGCAACATAAAATTTACCTTTGAATGCTCTTGGTGAGAGCACTAAATTTCTACATTGCCTATGAAATAGTTTTAAAAATAAAAGGATGTTTATTTGAATTTAAGTATATTCTTTGGCCCTTTCGGTGGTTATTTTTTCAGGTTGGTTATTGGCAGTGAATCATTAACATATTAATTACCTGTTTTTTTCTTGGGAAAGTCAATGTAGAATATACTTTTGAGACAAGTCAAAAGAAGAGTCCTAGATAGCAAATTAGTATATAATTAACAATATTTTTAAAGACATTTGCTGACCTTTTTTGTGACCTAGCACTAATTAATCTAACATGACTTTGTATAAAATTTGTATTACGGGGCACCTGGGTGGCTCAGTCATTAAGCGTCTGCCCTCGGCTCCGGTCATAGGATGGAGCCCCGCATCGGGCTCCCTGCTCGGCAGGAGGCCTGCTTCTCCCTCTCCCACTCCCCCTGCTTGTGTTCCCTCTCTTGCTGTCTCTATCTCTGTCAAATAAATAAATAAATAAAATCTTCTAAAAAAATAAAAATAAAGTAAAATTTGTATTACTACATGTACATGAGTACATCAGTTAATATTGAAATACATATTAAGAGCATAGAAATGACAATATAGTTAAAATATTTTTTTTTTTTAAGATTTTATTGATCTGACAGAGAGACAAAGTGAGAGAGGGAACACAAGCAAGGGGATTGGGAGAGGGAGAAGCAGGCTTCCCACCAAGCAGGGAGCCCGATGCGGGGCTCAATCCCAGGACCCTGGGAACATGACCCGAGCCGAAGGCAGACAGACGCTTAACGACTGAGCCACCCAGGCGCCCCAAGTTAAAATATTTCTTAAAGTGAATTTTGGATCTAATACAGGCATGTTGTTTTAGGTATATTCCCAATGTAGAATTTAGAGCTAATATAACAATTAAGAGTGTTAATTTGCTGTACTAACCCATTTTTTAATATAACCTAAAGATGGAAACTTAAGGAATGTTCAAGTCTGGTATAATCCCTGTAAGTAACATCTATCAGCAAGCACATGGTCATGTTGTAGACAAACTCTCAAAATAGAAATACCTTGTAAAAATATAACTGGTGCTTCAGATTTGGAATCCGAGACTATTGTAGACATTTTCTAAGCAGTTTGTAGAGATTCAAAAACAAAGGAAAACCCATAAATATTGTAGCAAGGTGTAACAATAGTTTACTGCCCTGGAATTAAACTCTCTGGCAGTTTTCCCACTGATATAGTCAGAAATCCAGAATTAAATTTAAAATGCCCCTAGCTAGCCAGAATAAACAAGCCCATGCACTAAAAACTATGTACATAAAATAGCCAGTTGATTCCTCTCTCAGAGTCATTTACTTTTACTTTGATATTTCATACAGGTTTGATGATCTGATTTCCAAACATTTATGCTTCATAACACTACAAGAGGAAGGTATAGGGGAGATAAAAATAGAAGCAGGTGTTACCTAAGCCAGTCAAAAGAAGTAGTTTACAGCAAAGGAAGAAGAGACATAAGGGGAGAAGCAATATAAAAACGGGATAGAGGCCATTTCATGTAAAAGCAGATATTCTTACACATTTCAAGGCTGCTTTCTCACATAGAACATTTTGATTTCATAATCAACTCATTACTGAGTCCTTAAGAAAAGATTAAATTATGTTTAATTTTGTATTTCTACTTAAGACGGAGAAGCTTAAAATAGATTTTACATCAGTTTTCATCCAAAGTAGTTAAAATAATTAATGCATTAAATAATCTGTGAATTACTTAGTAAACTTGGCTATGCAAAATGGTTCTAGGTAATTGAGATGTTGACTTTGGTACTATCGTTAACACCAAAAGTGTTAAGAGAACACCGAAATAAAGGTCAATTGCAGGGGACATCCTCCTGTCTTAGGGGACAGCCTCCTGTCTTCTTCCTTACAAAAATATTTTTCCTAGTAGGGCACAATTCTCTTTTATAATGGATAATAACTGAAAACATAGAATTCACTTTCTATAAATTTCTTCTTTTATACCAAAATTCTTTCCCATTTTATTGTTGTCTTATTTAATGACCATTGAGTCTCTAATTACCTGAGGGATCTTTTGCCATTCTCTCTTCCCAAGGCCATCCTTCTGTTGAATACAGTCAGTTCATGCTACCAAGATGAGCTGGTAGAGCCTAAATTTGACAGATAGATGATAGCAAGGTAGGAGGGAGGATAAATAGATTGGCCTGATAAGACTAATTGGAAACATAGACAATAAACATAACACTGAACACTTTGCTATGTGATAAAGCTACGTGGTTCTTGTCTGAAAAGAGTAAACCCCTTTTGAATTGAAGAGTCGAATATGATTAATACTGAAACTATTCTGAACAGTGTGATCATGTATATAATTAAAATCATGAGTTTTAGATTACAGGAACTGAGAAAAGAGATAAAAATAAGGTGAAGTCATTATAGGAGTCTTGCTGAATGAAATGTGAATTGAATTGGGCCTTTCAGAAACAAAAGAATTTGGAAAATGGAGAGGGAAGAGGACGGGAGGCATTTTTAGCTTGCAAGAATAGGCAAATGAATAGAGGCAAAAATAAATACGTAAGGGGGATTAAAGGGACAGATGATATTGGATAATATGGCAGACCCTGATTTTAGAAAACATAGAATGTTAGTTGAGAGGATTTTGATTTAGATTTAAACATCATAGATGATAAGATAGTAAGGAGAACAAGTAGGTTCTTGAAGGGTAAGAAGTATAATATTTCTAAGGTTAATTCAAATTCAGATACATGCCCAATCAATTTTGCATTACAAACTTTATTCCTTTTACCTCAAAGAGAAAGAGGAGGTAAATTTGGAAATTAAGAAGGGATATGAAAAGAGAACAGATGGGATGTTTATTCTATCCACTGAAGTACTTTAGTACTTAAACCTGTAGTGGGGGGAACATAGACTCGTTTTAAAAAACCTTTTGAGAAACTGGTCCCTCCGGAAAAAAACATTTAAAAACCTGTGAATAATTTTCCATTGGTTTACAGCTTATAAATTAAGGATCCCT
The DNA here is from genome assembly GCF_011800145.1 of Mirounga leonina. Lineage (NCBI taxonomy): Eukaryota > Metazoa > Chordata > Mammalia > Carnivora > Phocidae > Mirounga > Mirounga leonina. The sequence continues at coordinate 65,696,804 of NW_023270807.1, read as the reverse complement.
ATGTTAAACTAAGCTCTTTTAAGGAAGAAATTGTCTCTTCTATCTCTGTATTCCTAGCATTTGTATCCCTAACATCAGTTGAATAAATGAATAACTTTATACTGCCTTTTCTTACACTTGGGACTTGGGGTGCTTTCCTTATCTGCCAGAGAAACTGTTCTGAAAGTGTCTCGGACACCATCCTACACCCAAAATTTAGGTGCTTTTTTTCTCTATGTTCTGTGGCTTTTACCTTAAATTATAGTAAGGGATGTCTATTGCTGACCTCCTACCCTGTATGTGGAACTCTGCCAGGTTCTTTGCTCACTGTCTCCTTTTCTTATAAATTCTTTTTGAAGCAGATATTTTTATCCCTATTTTACAGGTGAGGAAATTGATACCAAGGCCTCAAAGTGAATGGAATAAAGATTTGGACTTATTTATTAAATTGCTTTTCGTATTTGTTTAGATGTCTGTTTCTCCCTCTGTTCAAAACTCATCAATGGCAGAGACCTTCTTCCATCATTTTTATATACCCAGGGTCTGGTACAATGTCTAGCACATGAGACCTTTTCAGTCAATTTGGTTTAAAGATATATGTGAGTAAATGAATATATACAAAATGATTCTTTTTTATTATATTTTTGTAGACATTAAAGTTCTTAATTTATTATAGAGACTTTAAAGTTCTGATTTTTTTTCTTAAAGATTATAGAATCTTCTAGGACAGGAATTTTATGTTTTACTTTTTGGTGCCTTCAGAAGGTCATCTACCTGCCTGGCACAGGGTGAGCCCTCATTAAATACTTGTTGATTTAACTGATAATTTATTGAAGTACCTTGAAAAAATGCAATATTATTCAAATATAAACTAGTGAGATTAATGAATTCATTTAATAAATATTATCTCTGTCTCAGGAACTGTCTCAATAGATCTGTTAAGCTAGATTTAACCTACACAGTATGTTTGGGTCTAAAATGTCTTAATTTAGGAAGACCATCAATTTTTTTTTTATTCAAAGGTGCACATAATAATTGACTCACCTTTATATTGTAAGTATGCATTACTTTATATGTTCTAAATACACTTGAATAATGTTTTCATTGTAGGTTACCTAAACGTCTCCCTGGCTTACTTACTAGATAGAAATTTCTATTTTTTTTTCCTCCTTTTTTCTCCTTTAGAATAGGATTATTTTTGCTTATTCTTTTCAGTAATAGAAATTTATATGACTAGAGAAAATACAGTGACTTTAGATTTATGATGGTTTTTTTAGGAAAATAGAACAAGAAAATATAAAATATCATAAATTTTCAGAATCTATGTTTTGGTCTTCTGTTGGTCTTATGAAGACTCTTAGATCTTGCCATTTGGCCTGAAAATCAGTTCTAGTGTAGAGTGTATTTATGAATGCTGATTTAAAAGAGGTATTATTTGTATGTACTTTTATTTTACATCATAATGTTCTCTAACTTTAACAACTGGGCAGGTATGGATAAAAGCAGGTAGAGTATTTGCATTTTAGGCACAAGACACCTAGCAGGAAGTGGTAGAGCTACTATTTAAAACCAGATTTCCCAGGGTTTATGTTGTTTTCCCACTCTGTCTCACTTTGGTTACTGTAGGATTTAAAGTATAAACTAGTTCCAAATAAATGCCAAACTCATTAGGACAGCACTTTTAAAATGTTAAATTGTGTGATATTTATCTCTCATCACATTAAATTTTATGGTATATGTTTCATTTTTGCGTAGGCAAATATGCTGAAGATATATTTGGAGAATTGTTCAATGAAGCACATAGTTTTTCCTTCAGAGTTAACTCATTGCAAGAACGTGTGGACCGTTTATCTGTTAGTGTCACACAGCTTGACCCTAAAGAAGAAGAATGTAAGTTTATTCATATTATATTTTCTTTCACATATATCTTAGGTTTGGGGAGATGAGCAATATATTTAAGAAAAGTATACTAAACACAGTTTATTACAAGTCTTTTTTACCCATGGCCTTTGATGTACATGTTGTAATAAATCAGTGAATTATCTAAAAATATCATTAGTATGGCTTCTGGCTTTTCTATTGTCTTTTTCTTTTTTGCTTCTTCTTTTTGTATATTAAGTAGCTTTTAATTTTTTGACATAAAATTTTTTTGAAGATTTTATTTACTTATTTTAGAGAGAGAGAAAGCGAGCATGGGGGGGAAGAGGGAGAGAGAATCTCAAGCACACTCCACAGGATATGGAACTCTGTCTCATGACCCTGAGATCATGACCTGAGCTGAAATCAAGATTTGGACACTTAACTGACTGAGACATTCAGGCACCCCTGACATAAAAAAAAAAAAAACTTTAGCCAGACTTTTTCTCCATTCTTTTTTATTTTCTCCTTTATAATTTATTTGTATACTTTTGTCCTAGAAATAAAAATTGTTTGAAAATTACTTGAAATCTTTAGGTTTTATTCTGTAAGAATATAATTCCTTTTAATATTCTTTTGTGTGTGCATATTGTTAAATTGCTAAATTCTGAACGAATTATTTGAATGTTACTCCCACTTTAAATGACCATTTCCCAAAATACCCAAATTGCCTGTATATAGGACAAAAGTGTTCTATACTGAGTATTAAACCAGGGATATCATGTAGAAAACAATATATTGCAATCTGAAATAATGGTAGAAACTTTAGTGCTAAAACAACATTTTATACTTTGATAGAATACATTGAATGCTGTTGTGTCTCAAATTCCTCTTTTTGGTTTTTTGGGTGTTTTTTTTTTCTTACACAAAAAGAAATGGAACTATTCAGAACACAATTTCCACTTATTTTCCCTAGAGAATTACTTAATGTATGTCTCTTATAACCCTTTCTTCAAAATATTTTTTTGTTGAATAACTTTTTTAGTATAAGTGCAAGTTTTATAATAGACCTAAACTTGAATGAAAATAATAGAAGATATCACTGGGAAAAGCAAAAAATAGAATGTAATGATAAATATCTTCATGACTGAACCAACTTCTTTTGATATAACCTAATTTAAAGCTTAAAAAGTAGACAACATGTTAAGTTTCTACTGATTCCAAAGTGATAAACCCAGATCTGGATGTGAAAAATCAAAACAGTAGTTTTTCTTCTTAAGCAGCATTATTGAGATATATTTCATACACCCTACAATTAACCTGTCTAAAGTTAAAGTGTACAGTTCAGTGGTTCTTAGTATATTCACAGAGTTACGCAACTATCAGCATAATCACATTTTCATCACTCAGAAAAGAAACCATATACCCATTAGCAGTCGCTCCCTATTTTTCCTTTCTCTCAGCCTCTAGCAATCACTAATCTACTTTCAGTCCCTATGGTTTTACCTATTCTGGACATTTCTTATGAATGGAATCATACAATATGTGGCCTTTAGTGATTGACTTCTTTCATTTAGCCTAATGTTTTCATTATTGGTTCATGTTGTAGAATGTATTTGCATTTCCCTGAAGACTAATGATGTTGAGCTTTTTCTCATGGCTTGTAACCATTTAGAGACAAGTGATCCAGCACCAAGTGGTAAAGCTAGGATTTAAAATCAGGTTTAAGTGACTTATCAGATGTGTACCTTCTTTGGAGGTCCTTTTCCCATTTTTAAGCTGGAATGTTTTTCTTTTTCTTGAGTTATAAGATTTCTGTATATATTCTTGATCCAAGTCTCTTATCAGATATATGATTTACATCCCATTCTGTGGGTGATTTTTCTTAGTGATATCTTTTGAAGCATGTACATGTATATTAATTATACTTCATGAAATTCTCGAAATAATTGCTACTAGTGCAAAAATACTTTATGACCATATTTTCAAATATATAATTTACCTCCAAATTTTTTAAAGTTAAACATTTAAGTTATAAATATATGCCATCTAATAATATAGAAATAGAGGTAATTTCTATATGTAACAGAAATAAAAATTAACAGTTTCAAAATACTGTTAAATTTTAACAAATATCTTAGTACTCCAATTAAAATTAAAAACAAAAATACACATAAAAGTTAAGTAACTTAAACGATATGTTTAAGTGTTTAAAAAAATTTTAATGTGCCAGTAACTGTCACAATTTTTCATAGTTTCCTTTAAAATTATGGGGAGCATTGGAGAAGGATTCAGAATCTAAAAGATGAATTACTTAGTATATCATTTTGGGGTTGTTGGAAAGAAGAAATTTTCAAAATTATTTGACCTAGATTTTTAAATTCAGTTCACATGAAATAACATGAAGACAATACTAAATTATGGAGTGTAATATCAGTATTTTTGTTTTCTAAATTACTATTAAATAATTTAAGTAATGGTGAGAACTATGACTATAATTTAGAAAATGTGTAAAAAACGAGTTTTTAAACAAAGACCTATATAATTATATTTAATTATGTTTACAAATATTTTGTTGACTTTCTGTGTTACCTAATACTATTTAAATATCAGATGTTGTTGGCAACTGGACGGGCTTTTGTCATGGTAGCCTGTTAAGACAAATTGTAAATGAGACCGGCTAAAGATGGAAAATTGCTAATTAATGGGGCACCTGCATGGCTCAGTTGGTCAAGCGTAGGACTCTTGGTTTCGGCTCAGGTCATAGTCTCAGGGTCATGAGATCAAGCCCCATGTTGGGCTCCACCCTCAGTGCGGAGTCTTCGAGTTTCTCTCTCCCTCTTCCTCTGCCCCTTCCCCACTCTCTCTCTCTCAAATAAATCTTTTTTTAAAAAAGTGCTTATTACTTTATACATTCTTTACATCCTTGACTAAGAAAGTTTTGAGAGATTAAACACTAGGTTCCATCCTGGTTATATACTTCTGGTAAATAAGTGGGGTTGGGGAGTGGCAAAAATCGATCCATTTTGATTACAGAAAACAGAGGCCACATCTGACAGGAGCCAGAGAACGGTGTGTGGTGTTAGGGCTAAAGGATCAGTCTCAGAAGCAGACAGATCTGGGTTTTCTGTTCTGGCTCCAGTGCTTATTAACCATTTTGCCTTGGGCCAGTTATGTAATGTTTCCTAGTCTTGGTTTTCTTATGTTTGAAGTGGAATAATAATTTCTCTTCTGATTGAATTGTTGCAAAGATTAAGTAAAATAAAAATTAGTGAGAATATTTAGCACATATAGTCCATACTCATTAAATATCTCTTATATCATTCTTTAGCGATAATGAGAAAAATCTTTTTTCCTTCTCTGAATTTTCCTTTGGTGTTTTCGAGTGTGTTAGAAATCATGCAGCAGTGGAATACTAGGAAGACAGTCCTGGTGTGGCCATTGCAGAGCCACATTGCTCCAACTATTCCTAGATCCAAACGTTCTTGCTGAGTGAATTTTACTTGTGAGGATGATAGAGATACTATTTTAGGGAGAAGAATAATTTTAGAATTGTGTAGTACTGGCCTTGCTCTGGTATAAAGCATTTATCTACATACTTAAAGCCATATTAAATATGTTAGAAATCACCTACTTTTTTAATATCAAAAAGTCAATCTAAGAGTTAAGAACGTACTAATTGGTTACATTTCTTATTTTAACATGCTGTATAGTCCAAAAGAAAATGAGTAAATGAAGTTATTTTAGATTATCATGTATGTGATGGAGCTCTGCTGGTTACTGGAGATACTAATGTGCAAGACAGTGTCAGTCTTCAGGAGCTTATAGCTAAGTAGAGATCCTTGTAGTATAAGATAAAACATAAGTGAAATAGATGATGATATAGATTCCCTGGTACTTGAAAATATTTTCTTTATGGCAAAGTTTGTTTTAAGTTTAAAGCATATATATAATATTTATAGTCTAGATAGCATAGAGGTCAACAATATGTTTAGACCAGAATGCCACTGAAGACTAAGTAATTCCTTCAGTGTTGTTGATATAAGCTAAATAAAAGTAACAAAGGGAAATGGGAAAAAAAGATTATTTAAAAAAAGGAAGAAGAAAAATGTGGGCTAGTGGGGGCTGGGGATGGCAAGTAGGAAAAAGATGTTTGATGGGAAATGTAGATAATGCTTCAGGTATCATTAGAGCCTTCTGAGCCTTAGAAATCAAAGGTGCCTTCAGACTTACCTGGTTGGAATGATTTGGGGATATAATGATAGAACATTTAAAATGTGGTTCCTGATTAACAAGCCTCTACAGTCACAACTTCCTGAGCTGTGCTGACTCTTAAACAAATACAGTGTGTGAATTTGTATTTATGTTCAATCCACTTAGTAAAATAAATAAAATACATTTTTGATTTTTGTTTTAGTGTCTTTGCAAGATATAACAATGAGGAAAGCTTTCCGAAGTTCTACAATTCAAGATCAGCAGCTTTTCGACCGCAAGACTTTGCCTATTCCATTACAGGAGACATATGATGTTTGTGAACAACCTCCACCTCTCAATATACTCACTCCTTATAGGTCAGTGGGCTACTAGATAGGCAGGCTGGCTATTTATTGCAGAATTTCAGTCCAAATCAGTAGCAGTCTACCTTTAAATGCTAAATCCCCAAACATTTTTTACATCACTGGGCTTTTCACCAACACAGAGAACCCTCCTCATCCACCACATTTAGAAAACTTTTGCTTTATTCACTAGGTGTGTTCCTAAGATTCTGGCATACAGAAGACAAGACTTATTCAAGGGAGTTGTTTTAAGAAGTATTATTAGTCAAAGCCAGTGGCAGAGAGTTACTGTCTTTTTAATGTAATAGTTGGTCAGATGAAAAATAAAAAATGAAGAGCTCAAAATTCCACCATGCTAACAAAATAAATATCATTTTTGCTTGCTCATGCCTACTCTTGATCTATATGGATTCAAGTTTTTACAAAATGCATATATAGCATCTGTTTTTAAAATGTTTTTTACCATTTAAAATAAAATCTGGAATTCCTTAGGCTTTCTTTGGGGGTACTTTCACATGATTTGTTAAATGGGTAATTTAAGATACACAACACATATCCTGAACAAAATGGTATTCAGATATTTATCTGAAACTGTTTTGTCAGTATGCAAGTCAATTGGATGAAAATAACTGTTATTACTAGGATGAGTTTTAAAGGATATTTTTGGGGTTTGGTGAGATAATAAGTAAATTAGAGTATTGGCAGAAACCCTGTGTAATTTCTCTATTCTAAATGATATTATTGTCTTTTCAGGCTTTTATCTTTGGCAGAACCTTTTGTAACTATTGGAATTTCCCAAAGGACTTTCAGAAAAGTTGGTATTCAGCACAAGTTAGGGATGAAAATTGTCCAGCTGTTCTTCAGATTAGTAACACCAACTCTGAAAAACACCTTTTTTTCCATTGTCCTTAGTTTTTTGATTCGTGAGAAATATTTTATTGATGCAGCATTCTAATTTATTTTGTCAGTATTTTTACACATGCTGTATTTCATTAATGTAAGAGAAAAAAACATTTTAGTAAAATTACTCTGATTGCCTAAGTCTTACTGATATATGTTTTGATATTTTACATTTCAGAGATGATGGTAAAGAAGGTTTGAAGTTTTATACCAATCCTTCGTATTTCTTTGATCTATGGAAAGAAAAAATGTTGCAAGATACAGAGGATAAGAGGAAGGAAAAGAGGAAACAGAAGGTATTACAAGAGATTCAAAAAATTGAAGTTAGTTTTGGTGTATTTGTGTTTTGTTGCATACAGGGAACTTTATTAAGCTTGTATCTTGACAGTTTTATACTGAAGTCTTTATAACCACACAGGAAGATCACAGTCTAATGGGGGAACAGGTGAGCAATCAGATTATTATAATATGGTATGATAAGCGCCATAACAGAGATATGTATGGAGAGTTTAGGTAGCACAAAACTGCACCTGCTTTAGCCAGAAGACAGGGTTGGTAAACACTTTCAACAAAGCTTATAATAAATATTGCAGAACAAATAGGAATTAAGCAGACCAGGGAAGAGGAGAAGGGCATTCTGGTAAGAAGGGATGAAGAAATACTGTGCAGATATTGGCAAAGTAGATTAACTTATATTTTCTTACCACAGATCATATCCTAAATGTTTTGGAAAGATGATTATATTCTCACTAAATTCCTGTTGTCTGTCTGCTGTGTTACCATTTCCTACTTTGTAATAAAATTCACTTGGATCTCCTTTATTCCATGTTGATGATAACTGGAAATAAAGAAAGAGGAAGCAAAATTGGGATTTAGGCAGAATTATGAAGGAGGCAAAATCCCTCTGTTTCTCCTGTAACTATCTCTCCTCTCCTCTCCTCCCTTTCCCTCATAATGCCTTCATTTTATTTTCTGTACTAGATAGTATCCCAGCGTTCTAGCCAGAGTTTACAAACTGGTGACTGGAAGCTCAAATTATGCCTGCAGTCAGTGTTTTGTTTGACAAACACAGTGGTTTTAAAATTCTTGAACTGGAAAGCCTTGAATGGGCATGCCTGTTTTTTGTTTGTTTTTTTTTTTCATTACAATCCCCATCTTACACCTGACTTTCTTCATTCATTTCACAATGTTCACATGAACATTTCACATTCATGTATGTGATCTGCTTGGCCCCTTTGGGCATTTGACTTTGTTACACCAACTCTAGACCTCTCTATGCTTTCTCCCACAATTTTAATTATTTTGTGTTTTATTTTTTGAATACCCTGTTTCTGATGAGGGACACAGTTGTTATGGGTTAATTGGATAATTGTATTGGCTAGCTAATTGGTCACTTTCCAGATTATATAGCCTTAATAAATTTTCAGGTTTTGGTTAGAGTTAGTGCCATTAATGGTAGAAATTTCACTCATTATAGCAAAAACTAATAGATGTGGGAGCAGAATTGGTGAATCTTTTTTTCATCCGAAAGGACTTTCTGACCTCAAATTTTATTATTTAGGCATACTATTTTTATCTGGTGCATCAATTCAAATTAGAGGTTAAAGAAACATGACAAGAAGCTGGGATTGGAAGCAAGCTAGCTAAGATTTAATTCTGAATGTACCAATGAACTGTCTCTGTGTTACTTTAACTGTATTATGATGGCATTGTCTTTTTCAGTTAATGTTAGAATTTTATTTTGATTGTTATAACATCTTTTTAAAAACTTAGCCCTTCAGCATTTGGCTTTGTTTTAATACATCTGTTATAGCAGAAAAATCTAGATCGTCCTCATGAACCAGAAAAAGTGCCGAGAGCGCCTCATGACAGGCGGAGAGAGTGGCAGAAGCTGGCCCAAGGCCCGGAGCTGGCGGAAGATGATGCTGATCTCCTACATAAGCATATTGAAGTTGCTAATGGCCCAGCCTCTCATTTTGAAACAAGGTTTCTTTTTTTTTGTTTGTTTGTTAACAAAATTAATGATAAAATACTGGCTCTGTTTCTAATATCTATGCCTCTGATTCTTAGGTCCTGAATTGTTGAACCAGCAGACCCTGCTTTATCTATAAAAATTATTTTGAAACCCTGACCACTGTGAGCCTACTAAAGTCTGATCTTGGGCCGGTTATTTTCATACCTGGATTTTAGTTTTGTCATCTATAGAAAAAGGTGGTTGGAATAGATGATCTTCAGGGTTGTTTTAGCTTTCATATGAAGTCTCCATGCTCTCTCAGGCAGAGTCTGCCAGAATTTCATAATAGAGGAATGGGGTCTGGAATGTTTTTGAAATATTACTGATTCACTACATATAAAATAGGAGCTGAGAAAGGGTAGTATTTTGTTCCTTTTTCTTTCTCCTGGCTCCCTTTCTATGCCACATCTCCCACCTCAGTTACATCAGGACTTTTAAACAAAATTACTCATCCCCTTTTGCAGAACTATAGAATAGGTCTTTTTTCCTTTCTCAGTAGCCATGGCCCCATCTAAGTAACATGCTATCCTAACTAAACATTATACTAGCATCTCTCTGTAAAGGCATTTGTGTATAGTTGAATGAGTATAGTTATTATTATATATATTATAGCTACTGATTTTTGAATGGAAAAGAGCTTAAAGTTTTCTTTGGAATAATACATGTAAATTATTAGGCTAATATCTTGGCCAAGTTTAGGAGTAATATATGTGTAAGATACTATTTATATGCATTACTGGAAGAAAAAGACCAAAAAGATTGAGATTTATTTTAAAAAGTTATCTATAGGGGTGCCTGGGTGGCTCAGTCATTAAGCATCTGCCTTCGGCTCAGGTCATGATCCCAGGGTCCTGGGATCGAGCCCCGCATCAGGCTCCCTGCTCGGTGGAGAGCCTGCTTCTCCCTCTCCCACTGTCTCTCTCTCTGTCAAATAAATAAAATCTTTAAAAAAATAATATAAATAAAAAGTAATCTATAGATAAACATTTTTTTCTACTACTGTTAAGTAATTATGACATTACCTTACCTGGTAACACAAGTACAATACAGTTAATCCTTGAACAACGAGAGAGTTAGGGGGACCAATCCCTTGTGCGGTCAAAAGTCCACATGTAACTTTTGACTTCCCAAAAACTTAACTACTAATAGACAACTGTTGACTGGAAGCCTTACTGAGAGCATAAATAGTCATTTAACACATATTTTGTATGTTACGTGTATTATATATTGTACTTTTATAATAAAGTAAGCCACAGAAAAAATGTTAAGAAAATCATAAAGAAAATACATTTATAGTGCAGTACTGTAAAACAAAAAACCTCATATAAGTGGAGGTGCTCAGTTCAAACCTGTATTCAAAGTCAGCTGTATTTTCTAACTTACTTTGTGTACATTCGTCCCCAGCATGCACTACAATCAGTAAATATTTATAAACCTTAAGTCACATGTTGCTTTGTTACTCAGTTATTTTCTGAGTACCTACCACCTTAAAAAAACACCAAAAAGACAAAACAATATAATTAGCTATCCCCGTGGTGCTAGTATCGTGGAGGCCTTTCTCACCGATAAAGACATTTGGAAGTCAGTCAGGTTTAAGAGAGCAACGAGCTATCCTAATGGTAGAAAATTCCAGTTTTCATATTCTAGCTTTTTGTCATTGGCATCATGTTTTAAAGGGAAAAAATGAAATAGAGACAGCTTTGAACACAGTTTGCCAAAAGTTAATTACTCTCTTTTCTTGTTTATAAGATTCTATATGTAATACTTTTTATCCTTGTGAATTGAATTAGTATTATTAGTAGGTTGCATTGTGAGCAGCATTCTTTGTTTTAAAAGCAGTAATAAATTTCCGAAGTTTCTTAGTAGTGGTTAAAATATTGGCATTCAAAGGATACATGTTAAATATCTCCTGTAGAACACTTTACTCCACCAGTAATTCAAGAAAAATACACTGATACTATATTTTTTTTTAGACCTCAGACATATGTGGACCATATGGATGGATCTTACTCACTTTCTGCCTTGCCATTTAGTCAGATGAGTGAGCTTCTGACTAGAGCTGAGGAAAGGGTCTTAGTCAGACCACACGAACCTCCTCCACCTCCACCAATGCATGGAGCAGGGGATGCCAAACCCATACCGACCTGTATCAGGTATGTTGGGACAGGCACATAATATTTGTTCCTAGGAGTTGGTAACCTTTCTCTTGGAAGGACCAGTTAGTAAATATTTTAGGCTTTGTGGGCATACGTTCTCTGTCACAGCTACTCAGCTCTGCCATTGTTGCGTGAAAACAGCCATAGACTACACGTAAATAAATGCCTGTTTGTGTTTCAACGAAACCTTATTTACAAAAACAGAGAGCAGTTCAGGTTTGGCCTGTGGACGTCATTCACCACCTCTGATAAAAGCTGACCTGTTCTCGGGGAAAATTTAGTGAATGGGAATTTACTTTAAAGATTAAAGTGTGTTTCATTTTATTATAGCTTTCTTATCAAGCACATGATGTGTAGTATATTAATAAAAATTAGGAATTTCTGGACTGTGGTAAGGGACTAAGAAGTGGGAACCATAGGTGTGATTCTAAGTGTTAATTTGGTATTATGGGGAATACTCTGAGAATTTGAGAGAAAAAAGGCAATAATCTTTCAGTAAAGCAATTTTGAAGTTGAATTTTGTCCATTGTTATCAAGATTATAAGATTTTTAATAGGTAAATAAAGACCAGCTTTATAATTTTCAGTTAAAAAAATCAGCCTTCTATCACTGAGTCATTTGATGTTCCATCCTCAGGAAGGAAGAGAGCCATAAATTTCCTTTTGTGAAAAAAAAAAAAAATTTCCTTTTATGGCTTGTAATTAGTTGTTATTGATTTAACTGAAATGACATATGATGAGTCTTAATAGCTTCAGTATCAATGCAGCGTTGTAATGGCCACAGGTATTGCTACAAATATTGTAATATGATAAATGTTATTATAAAGACTCCTACCACAGCATAAAATTGAACATTTTATTTATCAAAGTAAGCATAAAATGCTTGAGTGTATATGACAGGTGCATGGAAGGATGAGACCATTTAGAATATTACAAACGAAAGCACCACCTCTTCATTTTCTTGTTGGTATCTTCCCTTCACCCTAAATACTGAAGAATTTTTAATTTCTTTAGGAACATGTTAATGCATCTACCCTGCTATAATGACTGACAGTTGTATCTTTCCTGTGGTTGGTTCTTTCTCTTTTAATAACTTGCTGGGATTTCTTTATCATTTCAGTTCTGCTACAGGTTTAATGGAAAATCGCCCTCAGTCACCAGCTACAGGCAGAACACCTGTGTTTGTGAGCCCCACCCCCCCACCTCCTCCACCACCTCTTCCATCTGCCTTGTCAGCTTCTTCCTTGCGAGCCTCAATGACTTCGACTCCTCCCCCACCAGTACCTCCCCCGCCTCCACCTCCAGCCACTGCTTTGCAGGCTCCAGCAGTACCTCCACCTCCAGCTCCTCTTCAGATTGCCCCTGGAGTTCTGCACCCAGCTCCTCCTCCAATCGCACCCCCTCTAGTACAGCCCTCTCCTCCAGTCGCTAGGGCTGCCCCAGTGTGTGAGACTGTACCAGTTCATCCGCTCCCACAGGGTGAAGTCCAGGGGCTGCCCCCACCCCCACCACCGCCTCCTCTGCCTCCACCTGGCATTCGGCCACCATCCCCTGTCACAGCTGCAGCTCTTACCCATCCTCCCTCTGGGCTCCATCCAGCTCCATCTACTGCCCCAGGTCCCCATGTTCCATTAATGCCTCCATCTCCTCCATCGCAAGCTATACCTGCTTCTGAGCCAAAGCGTCATCCATCAACTCTACCTGTAATCAGTGACGCCAGGAGTGTACTTCTGGAAGCAATACGAAAAGGTAATTGCCTCATGGCCGTTCAGAGCATTGCTATGGTAGCATTAGAAACTTTCTAAATATTTGACACAGTAACATTTTCTTCACTTACAAAATTTTAGATCGTATTTTTCCACAATTGGTTTTTATTTTTTATTTTCTTTATTTTTAAAAGATTTTTTTTATTCATTTGAGACACAGAGCTACAGAGAAAGAGAGAGCATGAGCAGGGGGAGAAGCAGAGGGAGAGGGAGAAGCAGGCTTCCCGCCAAGCCAGGAGCCCAATGTGGGGCTTGATCCCAGGACCCTGGGATCATGACCTGAGCTGAAGGCAGACACACTCAACCATCTGAGCCACCCAGGTGCCTCTCACAAATGGTTTTTAGAAAGAAAAGCTATGTTCAACGTGTATTTTATATCACTTTCCAGAAAATATATCACATTTAATTATTTTATTTTCATACTTTGGTAGGGATTCTTAAAATGTTTATTAAATAAATGAGAAATTAAAAGTATCAGACTTATAGAAAATTTAGTTAAAACCCTTTATATTATGTTTAATATGTATGTTAACTCCTTTAAAAATGGTATTTTCTTCAGTGTTAAGGCTGTCCATTTGGTGTATCAGTGACACTTGCTCTACCAGATGCCTTTATAGGATTAACGTTCCTCTCTCAGTAACAAGGGAAAGACCTCTCATATTCATTCATTTATTCAGCCAGCATTTCCTAGGCACCTACTCTAAGCCAGGCACCAACAGTGTAGAATGAATAATAGTGCCTTTCCCTCGATTCCTTGGGAGAATAAAGCCACAGGAAATATACTCAACAACGTTCATTTGACCACTGGTTAACTTTTTAGGGGGGCTGCTGAGTAGGGAGGCACAGTAGACCATCATGGCTAAATAAACTTTAGATATTCACTGGGATAGCTGGTAAGTTTGACCAGCTAGTTTTACAGATAATGAAAGAATTAATTGACCAAATTAGTATGATTCTAAATATGATCCCTTCAAATTCTTTTTAATAGATCTTGCTTTTCATTTTCCTATTAGTATTTCTCACATGTATTTGATTTTATTCCAGAAAGATTAATAATATGTAGTATTTAGTATTTTGCCTTACAATGAATGCTTTGGTTTTTCTGTATCAGGTATTCAGCTACGCAAAGTAGAAGAGCAGCGTGAACAGGAAGCTAAACATGAACGCATTGAAAATGATGTTGCCACCATCCTGTCTCGCCGTATTGCTGTGGAATATAGTGATTCAGAAGATGATTCAGAATTTGATGAAGTAGATTGGTTGGAGTAAGAAAAATACATTGATAAATATTACAAAACTGAATGCAAATGTCCTTTGTGGTGCTTGTTCTTTGAAAATGTTTGGTCATTCCAGTGTTTTGCTTTCTTTTCCTTATGATAAATAACCTTATCCTCCATAATTTTTGATTTCTAAGAAAAATAATAGCATACATTTCAAACTAAATGTTTTACAGTGGCTTATCTTTTTTATTTTTCCCTGAAAAGATAATTTGGTCAAAAAACCACTAAGTATTAAGCATGGACAGCTGTTGTTAGAGTAGCAGATTCAGTTTTTTGATATATCTTAATTGTGCACTTTGTGAATTTTAATTTAAAGAAAGCAACTGAGATTGAAATCTTGAGGGCAGCTGTATCTATTAATGAGCCTTATTCCATTTCCTGATGTTTTAAAACACTGCCTTGATTATATGAATACACTCAGAAAGTACCCTTAGCTAGTAGTACTGAATTCTCTTAAAGGAATGCTTGAATTTTTTTTAATTATTGTTTTACCGTTTTTAAATACTTGCCTTATTTGAATGTTTAGCAGTACCCCCTTCCCACTTATATATTGTGTGGTACGATTTTGCTTGCCTATAAGAGTTTAAAAAATTTCCATGTGAAATACTCTGACATAAACATACATGTAACTTACATTAACTGTTAAGAATTAACAGTCTGATTTAATAAATGGTTCATTTTAAAGGTTCATGGGTGTTGCTCTTTGAATCAAACTATTTCTGATAATTTATCAAATATATATAAAGTAGGCTTTTAATAGATAGTAAGCAAAAAATGTTAAAACCACTTAAGCTGTATAATTTCCTCTTAATTATACAGATTCATGTTGTCTGGTATGTAAGGTAGCTTTTATATCATTTTTTCCTAAGGTCACAAAAATCAGTATTTTTCAACTCCTTATGCTCTTAAATTAAAATCTCAATGTGCTGTCTAATTTCAACACAACTTGACTTCAGTTTAACAGCATTCTTGAAATTATATTTTGCAATGATAAAGTGAGTTGTTAATGTTTACACAGTCCAGATTAAGGGATGGAGGGAAAAGCAGCATTAGTATTAGATTGTTTAATGTGAAGTTTTTGTAGTTGGACTGTAAAAGTGACAGCAGTCTTCATCCTTTTACAGTGCAATTTCTAGCTCCTCCCATCAAGACATGGGTTCTTTTCTCACCCACCTTGGATCTGAGTGTTGCTGAGACTTGTTCTAGCCAATAGCATTGTCTCAGGTTAAGCCTGCTAGAAGATCAGAAACCTCATACAGAGAGCTGTGCCAAGTGAGACCATCTTAGACCAGCCAAGCACGAGCTCACCCACTGGCCGGCTATAAACAGATGAGCAAGATTAGCTAAGATTAGCCCAGCTCAGAAGAATTGTTCAACTAACCTATAAACTTATGAGCAAAAAAATAATGCTTATTGTCTTTTTTTTTTTTAATTTTATTTATTTATTTGA
The DNA here is from genome assembly GCF_011800145.1 of Mirounga leonina. NCBI lineage: Eukaryota > Metazoa > Chordata > Mammalia > Carnivora > Phocidae > Mirounga > Mirounga leonina. The sequence continues at coordinate 65,680,847 of NW_023270807.1, read as the reverse complement.
GTGAGAGAGAATGAGAGATAGCACGAGAGGGAAGAGGGTCAGAGGGAGAAGCAGACTCCCCACCGAGCAGGGAGCCCGATGTGGGACTCGATCCAGGGACTCCAGGATCACGACCCGAGCCGAAGGCAGTCACTCAACCGACTAAGCCACCCAGGCGCCCCAATAATGCTTATTGTCTTATACCTAAGTTTTGAGATGGATTATTTCACACAGCATTAGTGCAACAGTAATAGATAGCTGATAGATGAGGTCATTGGTAACTTGATAATTTGGGGGTTATTTAGGTAGATAACTAATGACCCGTACTCTTTGTGGAATAAGAATGAGGAACTAAGTTCTATTGTGGCGATAGTTTGGACATAAAAAAAAAATTTCCTAATAGCTCTAATTAACAAAAGATTTGCTTTGTTCTTTTGGGTAGCTTTGCCTAGAACGAGAGATTAGATAGTGGGGGCACCTGTGTGGCTCAGTCGGTTAAGTATCTGACTCTTAGTTTTGACTCAGGTCATGATCTCTGGGTTGGGCTCTGTGCTGAGTGTGGAGCCTGCTTAAGAGTCTCCCTCTGCCCCTCCCCCCACACACCGCCCCCAGCCCGCTCACATGCACACACATGCTCTCTCTCTTTCTCTCTCTCAAAAAAAAGAGAGAGATTAGATAGTGATTTGAGGTTTCTTTCAACTTTACAAAAATATATAGTGTTGAATTCAACTCAAGAAAATATGACACAATTTAAAGTTTATCCTCCTAAGTGTGTAAAAGGCAGTGGCAGTATATAGTTTTTATAAAGCTCAGTTGGGCCAGTAACCAAAATGTAATGGTACTGGCATTGGAGTAGTTAAGGGTAATAAAAAAGGAAATGGTTGGAGGTTTCTTAATAATAGAAGTGGATCTGCTTTAAAGCCTGGCAGTACATATCCTAAATAGTTTATGAGATTATTTTGTTGTTTGGAACATTCCTGAAAGATAAGAAAGTGCCCGTAGACTGAAGAGGCCATATGTGTCATATCTATTTTGAAAGCAAAATAACCTTTCAGTCTAGATATTTCAGCTTAACTTGGTGAGAGAGTTTTGGAACAACTGTTCAGTGGTCAATTTTAATACCCTAAGAATGAAAGTGACTGGACAATTACTGTCTTCTTCTTATTGAATTATATTACTATTCCACTAGGTCATGGAGCGTAGAGGCAGGAAAAATGAATTGTATATCATGGAGAAATAATTGGCTTCACTTTTTTTGGTCAAAATTGTTACCCGTTTACCTCCATATTGCCAAATTCAACAAATACTTTTTAGTCCTTAAGTTATTTGATCTTTAGTCTGTAAAAAATACATACAGAATATATTCTGTGCATATTCTGTGTATTGTATTCTGTGTATATTTTTCATTTTCACTCCAGCTGTCTCTGGCTTTTTTGTGTGTGATGCTGTTCTTTCCCCTTCACAAGAATGGTAAGACAGGAGAGGGGGGAATATTTAGCTGCAGTGAAGCTTAGGATGACATTCAGTCATTATAGAGGGAAAAGGAGTGTGTCTGTAATTTTTTCTAACGAATATTTGTAAGCTCCATATATATAAGTAATTTTAAACTAGAACCACTGCTTTTCAAAACGTATTTAGGCAGACGAGATGACTTCTGAAGCATTTTCAGGTTATAAATATTTATTAAAAGACAATTAAGGAAAATGTTCATTTGGATGGTGTTCTGTGAATTACGAAACACCTCCTTTTATTTCCACTTTCAGAAAGCCCTACCCTTTCTTCAACATCCATCTCACATCCATATTCTCATAAAGTCTTCTCAGATCACCACGACTGGAGTTCATATATATTCCTTTTCAATTTTTCTAATTCTTTTATTATAAACTTTCTTCAAGTACACTTAAGTGCCATTTTGCATTACAGTTATTACCTATTCGAGCTTGCCAAATAGATTACTCACAAGAGAGCAGGAGCCTTGTCTTAAACAGGCAACTCATAATTATCTCTTCTATTAAACAGATTCCGAAATAAACTTTTTTTCTTCTGTCCACTAGCGCTCTTAAAATCATATCTTCCTAGGCACTGCTCCTGCTTAGAAAAATTTCCTCCATTAACCTCAGTAACACAGTTGAGCTAAAACTAGTCCTAACTTCATCAAAACTGTGTGTGTGTAATTTAAGAAATGGAAAGCAGAAGATTGCCTCTTCTGGCCAAAAGTTAAAAGTTACTAATATTTCTGAAGTCTTAAGGCAGAGAGCAAAATTGATGAAGTGTTTTTATTTAATGGGAATATCATGAATTACTTTCAAAACATAGCTTTAACTTTGCCCTTAGTAAACATACTACTGCTGTTTATTTTTTCATTTTCACTCCACCGCATTTACCTTGACCCCAGCTATTTCTAAAACTACCTCCCTAAAAGTACTAAAGCAAGTACAAAATAAATTATTTAAAGCTCCTGAATAGTTTAAGAAATTCCTTTTTGCAATTCATGATCTCTGTATTGTCTACATAGTAAAAAAATGTAAATAAACCAATGCAAGGTATTAATCATGCAGTGTCAGAATTTGAAGATGGCTTTGCTGCATTGAAGTAATGAAAATGAAGTATCAAAGTATGATTTTTTTTTATTATGTTAATCACCATACAGTACATCATTAGTTTTTGATGTAGGGTTCCATGATTCATTGTTTGCGTATAACACCCAGTGCTCCATTCAGCACGTGCCCTCTTTAATACCCATCACCGGGCTAACCCATCCCCCACCCCCCTCCCCTCTAGAATGATATTTCTAAGTTGTATCATTTAACTGTAATTAATAAGCTAATCATCTTACTGAAGCCAAACGACAAATAGGAGACCCTTACAATACAAAGAATATGTCTTTTCCTCCCTTTATTCATTGCTGTACTAAGAACAAATTTATTTATGTTCTCCATGACTTGGCTGTAGAATGCATCAGTAATCTCTTGCTTTTTAAGCCTGACAGCCAGGCTCTGAATAAAGAATGAATACCAGCCTTGAATGAACATTTCAGGCACTTTTTTTTTTTTTTACAGACTAGTTATCAATACCTTTTTCTCATTATTGTAAGGCCAGCTGCTCTTTTTTTCCTTTAGAAAAAAAATTTAAACCACTGACCATGTATTGAAGTCATCTTTCTCAGGATATTTATAGTTTCTCCTCTTTCTTACTGTAGATAAATTTACTTAGTGGTAATGATTTTGAATATTTTATAGTATCTATATAAATATGTTCCTTATGTGTATGTGTGTGTTATACTCAAAGACTTCTTAATAAATTTCTTATTTATCCATCCTGCCTTTAGGCTAGCTTTTTCAGTACTACTCTTTTGATATAGGACACTGATGTCTCCAGGGGTAATAAAATTTCCCATCCATCTTTTTGGCTCAGAAACAACATAAAAGACATAAGAACCATCAAATCAAAATATGTCTTCTATTGTAATAGCTTCCAATATAACTTAAAGGTATCAATTTTATTCTTACCTTTGAAATCCATGAAATGTTGCACTTCTAACTTTAAAGAAAATCTATAGGAACTATATCATCTAGACCATTCCAGATGAAGGAGCAACATCTCCTATCATTAATGCTTTGTTTTTATTAATTTTATGTTTATGATGTTTCTTTTTATTTATTCAATAAATTTTTTTGATGCCTGCAGAGTTACTTTGCTGGGCATTGGGGCCACAGCAGTGAATAGACAGAGCCCTACTTTCTGAGCATACCGATAAACTAACAAAGAACAATGAGTGTTATGTTAGGGAAGCACATAGCACAGAGACCACACTTAGTCTAGGAAGTCAGGAAAAGCCTCCCAAAGGAAATGACATTTAAAGTTTGAGGTAGACCTAGGCAGATAAATATTGAAGTGAGGGTGGACAGTCTACCAGACAAAGGAAATAGGTGTGTGAATGTCTGGAAATGCTTGATACAAAGCATGCATGGATGGAGGGGTATAAGTAGAAATAAATGAGAAAGGTAAGCAGGAGCAAATCATGAGAGGGTTAGGAACCATATTAAGGAGTTTGCAGTTATTTCGTGGACAGTAAAATTGAAGAAGTGACATATCAGACTAGCGTATTGGAAAGATAATTGGCAGCTGCAGTGTGGTAAATGAATTAGAGAGTAGTTAGCTTGGAGGTCAAGAGACCAGTCAGGCTTTGTAATAGATGAGAGATAATAATTAGGGATGGTGGTGACAGAAGAGATAGATGATGAGATAGATTCAAGAGAAATTCAGGATGTGGAATACACTGGACTTGGTAATTAGAGAGGAAGGAATCAAGGATAACTTCAGAGTCCTGGCTTACTGATAGACCATTAGAGGAGGAGCAAGTGGGACAGGATGGATGATGCAGTTTGGGACATAAGGTAGGGAAAGGATCACCTATATGGTTGGAGGGAAGAATTAATCTTGGATTTGTAAAAGGAAACCTCTTTGCAGGAAGGACTGGTCCCAAAAAGTTGAGAAAGTTTCCTTCTAATAGAGGATCTGTTTTCTCTTTGAAGTAGATGACAGTGCTGCCTTGGGTGATTGGGGAGACAGGAAGAATGTCAACAGTTTTAAGAAAAGAGAAGTCATTTAAAATGACTAGTTTAATGCAGTAGTCATCGTGATAAATGGGGGAGCTTTCCAGGGAAATAGGAAATTGTCAGACCGTATTGAAAACATTGTTGAGATTGGTGACCATGAATTTAATGGCTCCAGGCTATACACTCTATGATTTTTTTTTCCCCCTAGGAGTCTGGAGACAGTTGCCAGAAGGAAACCATTGAATTCTTTCAGCATCGGGTTTTGACTGTACTGTGGGATGGAAGGACAATCTCTAGGAAAGACTGACTGGTCTCCTTGCTATCTTAACTCCATGATTAAGCTCCGGTTTGGAGTTCTTCTCTATTTTGCCATAATGCCAAATCTCCTTTTCTCATTAAGTACATTCATAGGCTCTTCTAGATTGTCAAATCACACAGGTGAGTCTTCTCTTGTTTTGAGACTTTATATTCCACCTTCCCTATGCTCAATATCATCTCAGTTTTCTTTTATTACGCAGCTTCTCCTTTCTATCCTGTCACACCTGCAGAATTCCTGCTCTATTCCCATTTTAACGTGCTCAGCTACCCTTTATTTTGTTATCTTTCAGATCTAGAAATCTTCTTCTAAGGATTCTGTCAAAGATAATTCTGCCACGAAGGTTATGTAATTCAAAACAAAGAAGTAGCGAGGGATTTGACTTTTTATCTATCCCTTTCAAGTCTGAGCTGCCTCATCTGCCTCATTTACTTTGTCGGCAGGAATCCATTTTCTTTTGAAGATACTTCCCTCAGCCCAAAAAATAAATTCTATGCTTGATTCTATTGATTTTGTTTTTTAGAGCATATAAAATGAGGCCAAATTTTTAGATTTAATTCTTGGATTGATTAATAGCCAACCATCTCAGAAATGTCTGGCATAGAGTCTCAGTAAAACAATCTGGATAATTCAATATGAACTGCTTACCATTATCAAAAAAATAAAGAGTGGAGCCTATTAACCAAGCACTAAGCCTTTTATTTTGATTTCAAAGACCAGCTTGTTCCTTTTGTTTGGTTGTTTAATCTTTTTTATTGTGAAACATGCATAACAGAAAAGTGCATAAAATTTTCAGCTCAGTAATTTACCGCAGTGTGAGTACCAATATAACCACCATCCAGGTCAAGAAACAGAATATTGCTATCACTCTAGAAAGCTCATGCCCCCTCCTAACTACTAGCCCTTTCTTCATCTCCAACCCCAAGGGTAACCACTATCCTAATTTATGGTAGTCCCTTCCTTGTTTCTATCTTAGACTTTCACCACCTAAGTATGTGTTTCGAATATAATAGTTTAATTTTGCCTATATTTTGAACTTTACATCAGTGGAATCTTTTAATGTGTGCTTTTTTTTGTGTCTGATTAAAATTCTGTCTGTGAGTTTCAACCATGTTATATGTAAACTACTTGGTTTGTTTTCATTGTTTTATAGTAGTCCATGCTATAAATATGTCACACTCTATCCATTCTACTGTTGATGGATATTCTAGTTTGTAGTTTGGGGCTTTTACAAATAGTACTGGTGTGAACGTTTTTGCATATGTTTCTTTTTCATGTGTGGGCATTTCTGTTAAGTATATACCTAGAAATGGAATTGCAAAATCATAGGACATGAATATCTTCAGCTTTAGTAGATAATGCCAAACAGTTTTCCAAAGAAGTTGTACCAATTTATACTCCCACCAGCAGTCTGAGCATTCCTGTTGCTCCACATCCTTGTCACACCTTCTGGTATTATTCTGTTTAGTTTTAGCTATTCTAGTAGGTTTGTGACAGTGTCTGATTGTGCTTTGTTTTCTTTTCCCTGATTACTAATGAGGTTGAGTATCTTTCCATATGTTTATTAGCTTTATCTTCTCCCCCTCTGTGGCTTCTCTTCTCACTTTATTGGTGCTCTTTGAAAATAAGTTGCTAACTTTCAGGTAGTCCATTTTATCAATTTTCTTCATGATTAGTGTGTTTTGTGCTCTAAGAAATATTTCCCTATGCCAGGTTTATAAATGATTATACTGTCTTCTAGAGACTTTGTTGTGTTACCTTTCACAGTTGGATCTATAATCCATCTGGAATTGATTTTTATATGCCATGTGAGGTCAGAGTTAAGTTTCATTTTCTTTTCCTATGGATATCCAATCTAGTTAACACCATTTATTGAAAAGACTGTTCTTTCCTCTCTGTTCTGAAGGACCAATTTATAAAAAATTCATATGTATTTATGTTGATATGATTGCATAGTATGACTGTATAATGATGATAATACAGATATGCACAAATGAGTCTATTTATAGACCTTATTCTATTCTACCAGTCTATTCTTCCACCAGTATCACAGTTTTTTAAATGGTTTACAGTCTTATAGAAAGTGTTGATATCCAAGAAAGCAAACCTGTTCACCTTGTTGTTTTTCTTTAAAATTGTCTTTACTTTTTTTTATTATGTTACGTTAATCACCATACATTAAATCATTAGTTTTTGATGTAGTGTTCCATGATTCATTGTTTGCGTATAACACCCAGTGCTCCATGCAGAACGTGCCCTCTTTAATACCCATCACCAGGCTAACCCATCCCCCCACACCCGTCCCCTCTAGAACCCTCAGTTTGTTTCTCAGAGTCCAGAATCTCTCATGGTTTGTCTCCCCCTCTGATTTCCCCCCCTTCATTCTTCCCCTCCTGCTATCTTCTTCTTCTTCTTTTTTTTTTTTAACATATAATGTATTACTTGTTTCAGAGGTACAGGTCTGTGAGTCAACAGTCTTACACAATTCACAGCGCTCACCATAGCACATACCCTCCCCAATGTCTATCACTCAGCCACCCCATCTCTCCCACCCCCCCCACTCCAGCAATCCTCAGTTTGTTTCCTGAGATTAAGAATTCCTCATATCATTGAGGTCATATGATACATGTCTTTCTCTGATTGACTTATTTCGCTCAGCATAATACCCTCCAGTTCCATCCACGTCGTTGCAAATGGCAAGATTTCATTTCTTTTAATGGCTGCATAATATTCCATTGTGTATGTATGTATATATATATGTATTTATATACCACATCTTCTTTATCCATTCATCTGTTGATAGACATCTTGGCTTTTTCCACAGTTTGGCTATTGTGGACATTGCTGCTATAAACATCGGGGTGCACGTACCCCTTCGGATCCCTACATTTGTATCTTTGGGGTAAATATCCAGTATTGCAATTGCTGGATCGTAGGGTAGCTCTATTTTCAACTTTTTGAGGAAACTCCATACTGTTTTCCAGAGTGGCTGCACCAGCTTGCATTCCCACCAACAGTGTAGGAGGGTTCCCCTTTCTCCGCATCCCCGCCAACATCTGTCCTTTCCTGACTTGTTAATTTTAGCCATTCTGACTAGTGTGAGGTGCTATCTCATTGAGGTTTTGATTTGGATTTCCCTGATGCTGAGTGATGTTGAGCACTTTTTCATGTGTCTGTTGGCCATTTGGATATCTTCTTTGCAAAAATGTCTGTTCATGTCTTCTGCCCATTTCTTGATTGGATCATTTGTTCTTTGGGTGTTGAGTTTAATAAGTTCTTTATAGATTTTGGCTACTAGCCCTTTATCTGATATGTCATTTGCAAATATCTTCTCCCATTCTGTCGGTTGTCTTTTGGTTTTGTTGACTATTTCCTTTGCTATGCAAAAGCTTTTTATCTTGATGAAGTCCCAATAGTTCATTTTTGCCCTTACTTCCCTTGCCTTTGCCGATGTTTCTAGGAAGAAGTTGCTGTGGCTGAGGTCGAAGAGGTTGCTGCCTGAGTTCTTCTTTAGGATTTTAATGGACTTTTGTCTCACATTTAGATCTTTCAACCATTTTGAGTCTATTTTTGTGTGTGGTGTAAGGAAATGGTCCAGTTTCATTCTTCTGCATGTGGCTGTCCCAATTCTCCCAACACCATTTGTCGAAGAGACTGTCTTTGTTCCATTGGACATTCTTTCCTGCTTTGTCAAAGATTAGTTGACCATAGAGTTGCGGATCCATTTCTGGGCTCTCTATTCTGTTCCATTGATCTATGTGTCTCTTTTAGTGCCAGTACCATACTGTCTTGATGATTACAGCTTTGTAATAGAGCTTGAAGTCCGGAATTGTGATGCCGCCAGCTTTGCTTTTCTTTTTCAACATTTCTCTGGCTATTCGGGGTTTTTTCTGGTTCCATACAAATTTTAGGATTATTTGTTCCATTTCTTTGAAAAAAGTTGATGGTATTTTGATAGGGATTGCATTGATTATTCTGGGCCCTTTGCATTTCTATATACATTTTAGAATCAGATTGACTGCTAACAGATTGAACATTTAGATGCCGTTATAGCTAGATTTGCCTTGGTAAGCGGGAGCCCACTATGTGGTCTTCATTTTTGCCACAGTGGCCACTCAGTTCATATGCCTTCATGTAAATTTTCCTGGCCTTCACAGAGTAGACCACCATCAACTGAGCAATTAAATGTCTCTGAAATTCTGTGACTCAAATGAGCAAATCTTCAGTCAGCTGCTCAGTTATATCTGCTCTTCCAAAGCCAGAAATAAGGGCCTTTTTGTAAGCAACCCAACTAAGCTCTCACCCATAGTCTCGACCTGCTTGTTACCAGCCCTTACATTCTCATTAGCCCTCTGCAGAACATCATAGCAACTTGGCAATAACCAGCCAACCCTGCTATCTTTTTAGGCATTGTTCTCCTCATTTCATTCAAATATATGAATCATTATGCATGAAAGGGCAGTCACCTCTCCAGGATGTTTTCCTACATCACCTAAGGTGAAATCTGTAGCAGTTTGGCTGTATCCATGCCCCACATACCACTCAGGGTAACATTCCTCTTTGCCTGCCAGGTGATGAATAAGCCAGTCCAAAACTCCATCCTACCACTTGTGTTCTTAGACCACTCCTGCCTCCACTTGTGTTAGTTTAGATCCTCTGAGATACATATGAAAGACAGGATTAGATGTGCAGGATATTTATTGGGGGAGGGAAAGGAAAGGGTGCCAAAGAAGGCATGTGGAGAGCCTTTGGATGGTGAGAGGAGAGGAGGGAAAAAGGAAAATTTGTTGAAAAGTATCTCGGACTACAGAGCTATTCTAAAAGTTTTGGTTAGGCCTATGGGGAGTCTTCATTCCAAAGTTGCCTGTTAGAGGGATGGGCCACTATTACTAACCCTGCTGTGCTTAGTCATTGGCTAGGAGCAGCATAAGGTAAGCTTGGCCTTGGCCTTGGCATAATAGTCGATCCAGAAGGGTAGCACCTGGAGCCTCAGTTAACTGTGCTTTCCCCAGCAGGAGATCTCAATACATTTTTATGGCTACTACAGATTGCTTTGGTGCATTTGCCAAATTCAAATGAATATATGAGTACAGCTTTATTTCAAGGCTCTCTATTATCCCATTGGTTTATTTGTCCTCTGCCACAATCTCCACAGTTTTGATTACTGGTACCTTTTATAAGTCTTGGAGTCAGGTACTAAAAACCCTTCAATTACTTCTTTTTAAGATTGCTTTAGATATTCTAGGTCCTTTATATTCCCATGTGAATTTTAGAATAAGCTTGTCAATTTGTACAAAAAAATTCTTCCGGCAATTTTGACTAGGATTGCATTGAATCTATAGCTCAACTGGAGAAGAATTAACAATATTGAGTTTTCCCATCAGTGAATATGGTCTGTCTATTTAAGTCCTCTTCAATTCTCAGCAGTATTTTGTAGTTTTCAGTATAGAGGGTTTACATGTTTTCTGTTAAGTTTATTCCTAAAGAATTTCATGTTTTTGACAGTATTTAATTTTTTAAATTTCCCTTTCCAGTTGTTTGCTCTTAGTATACAGAAGTACAATTAATTTTGTGTATTGAATTTGTCCTTCCAACTTGCTAAACTCACCTATTAGTTCTACTAGTTGTTTTATAGAATCCATAGAAATTTTTATGTGAACAGTCACATCTGTGAATAGAAACAATGTCTTTCTTTTCTGATCTGTATGCCTTTTATTTATTTAATTTTTGTTTTATTACTCTGGTTAGGACTTCTAGTGCAATGTTGAGTAAGAGTGGTAAGAGCAGACATCCTTGCTTTGATCCCATCTTCAGCGAGAAAGCATTCATTAAGTATGATGTTACCATTAAGAATGATGTTAGCTGCAGGGCTTTTGTAAATGCCTTCTACCAGACTTAGGAAGCACTCTTCCATTCCAAATTTGAGTTGCATTTTGTCAGATGCTTTTTCTGTATCTGTTGAACTGATGATACGATTTTTCTCCTTTCTTCTATTACTGGGATGGATTACATTGATTTTCAAACATTAAATCAGCCTTGCTAGAATAAGCCTTTGCTTGATCATGATCCTTTTTATATGTTAGATTCGATTTGCTAATGTTTTATTAGAGATTTTTTTTTAACACTGTTCAGGAACACTGATAGTTTTCTTTTTTTTTTTTTTGGAATGTCTTTGTCAGATTTTCATATAAGAGTTCTGCTAACTTTATAAAAGTATTACCTTCTCTGTTTTCTGAAACAGTTTGTGTAAGATGAGCATTCTCTTTTTCAAATGTTGGATAAAATTTACCAATGAAACAATGGCAGGCTTAGAGTTTTCTTTGTAGGGTGGTTTGTTACAAGAGATTTAACTTCTTTAATTGATGTTGGGTTATTTAGATTTTCAATTATGTCAATTTCATCTAAATTATTGAATTTACTGGCATAGAGTTGTTTATAATATGTCTTTATTATCCTTTTAAGGTCTGTGGTGATATGAAGTTTTTGTTTTTTGTTTTTTAATCTTCCTTGGAGTCCAAAGGGCTTCTTGAATCTGTGGTTTGATATCTATTATCAGTTTTGGAACATTCTTGATCATTATTTCTTTAAAAAGTTCTGGCCTATTTTCTTTCTTTTTCTCCTGGAACTCCCAGGTGCATACATGTTAGACCTCAGTGCCTCTTCTTTGTCTCTCAATCTTTGTTTCCTATTTTCCATTTTTTTGTCTCTCTGTGTTAAATTTGGATCTTTTCTTATGACCTCTTTTGTAATTTACTTAATCTGTGTCTAATCTGCTTTTATACCTATTGAATGAGGTCCTAATTTCTATGCATTTACCATTTCTAGAATTTCCAATTTTTTTAAAGTTTTCAGTTCTCTGTCAGAATTTTTAATCTTATCTTTCATCTCCTTGAAAATAGGATAGTTATGAATCTGATAATTCCAGGATCTAGAGTGAATCTGGATAAGTCAAATATCCCCTATTTCTAATGTTTGTTATTTCTGTTGTTTTTCTTTATATTGTCTTCCCTCCTTATGTACCTAGTTATTTGTACTTATAGAAATAATTCGAACGCTTTTTTTTTTTTTTTTAATCATCTTCCAGAGAGGAATTACTTTTGCTACTTCCAGGCCCAGCGATCAGTATAGGATCACTTCAGTCCAGTTTTAGGAATGGAGGTGTTTCAAAGTGAGTTGCAGTCCTTGCAGAACCTATCCACTTCTGATTCGACCTTACTCCTGGGGTGCAGCCCTTTAGGGTCCCAACCTAAAGTGAGGAGGTTCACCTGCCCTTCCCCTGTGGCCAGTCCCAAACTCCAGTTGCCATATGTTCCAGCACTATAAAGGTGTTAGAAGTACTGCTTATTTTCTCAATAGCCCCTTCCAGAATCATTCAATTCATCTAAGAGAAAGTGACTGGAGCCATCAAATTCCCCCAGATCTTGGCCTGCCAATTCTTTACTATTTTGTTATCACTCAGGTAGTTTCAAGCATGTATCTTTAATATTTTGTCCAGCTTTCTAATTGTCCTCAGCAAGAAGGTAGAGCCAAATTACCTAGTGCCCCATTACCAGAAGAGATTGGTCAGCCCAATCTCTTTTTTTGTTCCTTTATCAACAAAAAGAAAATTAATGTGAAGTCCATTTTTGGAACTTAAGAAAAGTTAAAATTAATAACCAAACATTTTTCCATCTTGAGCATGTTACATAAAATGCACAGTTTCCAAATTTTAACTGAAATTTTTAAGCTCACAATTAAACTGTTCACTGTGAAACTGCATGCAGCTGTATTTAAAGACATAAGAACAAAAAAAGAGAACTGTGAACAATCCAGGTTATTTTTAACTAACAAAGAGAAGTGTTCAAAAGCACAGATACAGAAGTTTATGTAAGTGGAGACAGTGCATCCCTGGAGTTTTCGAAGAATGAGAAAAAGCAAGTGACAGATCCGTCAAATGGCTCCCAATTTACTGCTTGGGGACTTATAGGATGCTATTTGAAGTTACACATATTGTAAAAACTTCATCATAAATTAAAATTCCCCAGTGGCACTTTTCTTTGAAAGGGTCTTGCTTGAGGGAAGAAAGTGTGTATTTGGAGCATTTATTTGTACTTCCAATTCTATTTTAACTTTCTGGTGACTAGAGTCTTTGTGGATTATAAATGGTGCCCTAAGAGGTATCACTGATAATTCCTCTCCTAGAGGATACATCTTTCTACTTCTGGTTGTTGGTATAATATAGGTTTGTTAAAATATAAGCTATCTAGAATTCATGAAAAGTAAATCATTCTGGGTAAATCTCATTTCCAGATAATTAAGGATTAAAACTTTATACTTTATAAAGGAAGTATATTACTATTAGTACCATTACCACCCCCTACCTCCACCAACCATCTGTTTAGGCACTGTCCTAAGTAGTTGACGTTTTTTTTCTCTGTTGAAGTGTACCTTTATTTATTTATTTTTATTTTTTATTTTTATTATTGAAGTATAGTTGTACAAGATTATATTAGTTTCAGGTGTATAACATAATGATTTGACAGTTCTATACATTACATTACTCGGTGCTCACCATGATAAATTTAGTCACCATCTGTCACCATACAACATTATTATTATATTATTCACTACATTGCTGGTGCTGTACTTTTCATCTCTGTAACTTATTTATTTTATAGCGGGAAGTTTGTACCTCTTAATCCCTTTCACCTATTTCACCCATCCCCCCACACCCTCCCATCTGGCAACCACCAGTTCTCTACATTTATGAGTCTGTTTCTGTTTCTTTGTTTGTTCATTTTGCTTTTTAGATTCTATATATAAATGAAATCATATGGTATTTACCTTTCTCTGTCTGACTTATTTCATTTAGCATATTACCCTCTAGGCCTAGCCATTTGTGTTGAAAGTGGTAAAATCTCATTCTTTTTTATGGCTGAGTAATATTCCTGTGTGTGTGTGTATATGTGTGTGTGTACCACATCTTTATCCATTCATCTATCAGTGGACCCTTGGATTGCTTTCACATCAGTAAACATAATGGTACATATATCTTTTTGAATTAGTGTTTTCATTTTCTTTGGGTAAATACCCAGTAGTGGAATTACTAGATGATATGGCATTTCTATTTTTAATTTTTTGAGGAACCGCCATACTGTTTTCCACAGTGTCTGCACCAATTTAATTCCTAAGAGTGTATGAGGGTTCCTTTTTTCCACATCCTCACCAACACTTGTTTCTTGTGTTTTTTTTTTAAATTTTATTTCTGACAGGTATGAGGTGGTATCTCATTGTGATTGTGATTTGCGTTTCCCTGATGATTAGTGATGTTGAGCATCTTTTCATGTGTCTGTTGGTCATCTGTATGACTTTGGAAAAATGTTCTGGTCCTCTGCCCGTTTTAATTGGATTATTTGTGGGGCACAAATAAAATTGGATTATTTTTGGTATGAAGTTGTATAAGTTCTTTATATATTTTGGATATTAACCCCTGATTGGATATATCATTTGTACATACCTTTTCCCATTCAGTAGGCTGCCTTTTCATTGTGTTGATGTAGTTTACACTCTTTATCTCATTTAATCCTCGTAAACAACAGAATGAGGTAGGAACTAGTATTATCATCATTTTGCAGAGGAAGGAGCTGAGTTTCAGAGAAGTTGTGACCCATGTCTCACAGCTTATCAGGAGTAAAGTCTGAATTTGAATCCAGGTTTGTCTGACTCCAAACCCATGTCTTTAGTTACCGTTACTGTTGAAAGCTACTATGAATTTTCTACCTTTTAAGAAAGGATATTGTGGATATCATTTCCATTTAAAAGAAATGATACTAACATGACACTTAAAAGAATGTATTGTAATTATTTGAATATATTACTATCTCCTTGTATTAGACTGTGAGCATCTTGAGAAGTCCAACTTGTTCATTTTTGTATCTTTATACAGTATATAGTATACTTACATAAAGTATAAGCCCTAGCTTCATAGGAGGCTCTGGAGGCCTTTAGTGAATGTTAAAATAATGAAAGAATGAGTTAGTGTCACTATTTTCAGTATTAGTTATTGTGAGGTGCTAAAAAGCAGATCTAAGGGAGTTTGTGGTGCATGAAGCTAAAAGGGTAGTGTGTCCACCCTTGTACTTAAATTTTTCTCTTTTGAGAAAAGTTCCAGGTGTCATTTTTCTTTTTTGCTCATTTCTTTCGATCATTCAAAAAACATTTACAAATTGTTGCTATGTGTCAGGTGCATATGATTATTATGTGCTTGTAAAGAAAAGAAAGACCCAGATCTAAAGTAGCTTACAATCATCTCCTCATAAAAGAGTGAAGCTCGTACAGCTGCACCTCTTTTAGGAAGGGTAAGATGGTTTGTTTTTTTCCAGAAAAAAAAATTATTAGAAATTAGAGACGGAAATAGCCTTATCATAGAGAATCTTCTGGCTCTAAACAAAATCCTCTACTGTTCTATTATGTTGACTTGTCAGCATGATTGATGCGTCATTAACGCAGTGAATACAGAGATACCGCTCATAAGGCTTCTATCTACACTTCCAGTTCACTTGCATTATTAGTTCATGGAGTGAGGAAGAATTGCCTACCCTTTACCCAGTGGTTTTTAAACTTGGCTGATCATCAGGTTCATCTATGGAACTTTTAGAAACCTCTCAGCCATTATCTCAACAGATTTCTTTTCCACCCTGTTTTCTTTCTCATCTTCCTCTGGAATTTTAATTACATATGCTTGATTATTTGATATTGTCCCACAGCCCCTGGATGCTCTGTTCTGTTTTCTTACCCACCCTCCCAGAAACTCCTTTTTTTTCTTTTGTGTTTCAGATTGGGTAATTTCTATTGCCTTATCTGTGAGGTTTGCAGATTTCGTCTTTGGCTGTGTCAGGTTACTAATGTCCAACGCATTGCAGCTCCTTACTGGGCTTTTTATTTCTAGCATTTCCATTTCATCTTTCTTATCATTTCCATCTCTCTACTGAAATTCCCCTTCTGCTTATGTGTGTTGTCTACCTTTTCTGTTAGAGTCTTTTACATAGTAATCATTGTTGTTTTAAAATTCCCTGTCTCTTATTCCCGCAAGGATAGGTACTGACATTCTTTGCAGTTCTGGTGAATGTGAAACAATATCTCTTTAGTTATTTTCTTTCATACCTTTTATTGGCCATTTGAGTTTCTTCATCTGTATCTGTTCATATCCTTTGCCAATTTTTCTTTTTTTTTTCTTTTTTTTTTTAAGATTTTATTTATTTGCGAGAGAGAGAATGAGAGACAGAGAGCATGAAAGGGAGGAGGGTCAGAGGGAGAAGCAGACTCCCTGCTGAGGAGGGAGCCTAATGTGGGACTCGATCCCAGGACTCCAAGATCATGACCTGAGCCGAAGGCAGTCACTTAACCAACTGAGCCACCCAGGCACCCCTTTGCCAATTTTTCTAATAGAATATTTGTCTTTTTCGGGTGCCTGGATGGCTCAGATGGTTAAGCGTCTGCTTTCGGCTCAGGTCATTCCTGGGATCAAGTCCCGCATCGGGCTCCCTGCTCAGTAGGGAGCCTGCTTCTCCCTCTGCCTCTCTCTCTCTGTCTCTTATGAATAATTAAATAAAATCTTTAAAAAAAAAAGAATGTCTTTCTCTTATTGATTTATATTATACAATAATATGAACTGTAAATATCTTCTCCCAATCTGTGCCTTGCCTTTAACTTTGAGTATGAAGAGTTTATCATGCAGAAGTTTTCAGTTTTAATGTGTGAACTTGTTACTATTTTTCTTTATGGTTGTATTTTTCATGGCCGATTAAAGACAGCTTTTTGTACCTGAGGTTGTAAAGATATTGTCGTATAATTTCTTCTGAAAATTTTAGAAGTTAGCTTTTTCACAGTAGGTCTTTAACTATCTGGAATTTATTTTTGTTTGGAATATGAGAGAAAGAATCACTTTTCTTTCCAAATAAAAAACAGTTATACAGTCCTTCCTATCTCCACTGAGTTGTAATGCCACCTACTCTCACATATCACATTCCAGTGTATGAATGAGAATGGTGGTATATTAGTCTTTCTCTACAACAGTACATTTTCCTGTTTACAATAGACTTCTAAGTCTTGATTTCTGGTAGGCCAAATTTCTTTTGACTTTTCCTAAGAAGAATATTGGCTATTTCTGGCCCTCTAATCTTTCAAATGAGCTTTAAGACCAACTTAGCAAATACCATGAATACTTTTTTTGAGATTTTGATTGAAATTGCATAGATTGCTATCTATGCATAGACTGTATAGATAGAATATGACCCCACTGTCCAGGGAACATATGTCAAGCCACTCCCAAGAACTCCCTTTCCGCACTTAGTTAACAGTCTGGGTTGGCCTACAAGTTTTGCAGCTCAGTCAGCAACCAAATAGAGAACTCATTGTTAGGCATCTCCAGTCTGTTAGCCTCTCTTGAACCAACTGCCCTCTCTACTCCCCACTTAGCTAACCATGAATTACCGCACTCCTCTTAAGGTTACTGCTGACCACTCCTTCTTTGTCCTTGTAAATGCTTTACCTAATACATTGAGCAGGAGTAGAGGTGGATAGTGGTAATTCTGTATTCCCTAGAGGGAAGAGTCTGGTCCCAAATGTGGTTGGTTCATGGTAATGTTCCTATAGGTAGTGTACTTGATTACTCTTGACCTCACTTTCAGTCTTAACAGTTCAGGGATGACGCACCAGAAAAGTCCCATTCAACATCCTGTTTATATATACCTTCCAATCCTTGTTTATAAGGCAGAGGTTGTAAAATCTTTGGGAATAGGCACCTGTCTTGATAAATGTGATATCTCTAGCATTAACACAGTACCAGGACAGAGAAAGTGGTTAATAAATGTTTTGTGGAGTGTATGGAAGCCATACGTGATTTTTTAATTCTTGATTAAAAAAATAAAAACATTGAGTATCTCTGTACTTTTGAGATCTTGGGACTGCAAGAGAAGTTTTTGGATATTTGAGAAATTAAATTCTATTCATTTCAGTGTGAAACTAGAACCTTCAGTAAAGTCTAAGATACAAAGGAGGGACAAGATGCAAATGACTGCAGCTAATATCAAGGACTGAAAAACATCTCAGAGGAGAGCAGTCCAAAGCAGGGCCAGCCATCCCATAGAGGACAAAAGAGAGGCTCGGGTAGGAAGAAGCAGCTGCTAAGGGAAAGAAGCAGTACAAGTGAAAGAGACCTTTCCTACCCTCGTTGGGAGGTTCCAGCCTCTAATTGGTAAGCTCCTGCTCTCTTCTACCCTTTCTATTTCTTCATCAAAGATAAAACCTTGGATGAGCTGTACTTGTCTGCCCATCCACTTCTACCGATTATTTTCCTGCACAATCCACTCCATTAGCTCCATTCTGAAAATGTTTTGGTTATGACTGATAACCTGCACTGTACTACTCACCAGCTATCTATTACTGAGAAGGGACTCTGCTGAGAGACAGTCCTCTATACTCCTGCACTCCAGCAAGCCCCAGACCACTCTTTACCTGGGCCATTTCTCAGGGTTGTTTTGCAGTGAACAACCTTGAAGGATGAGGTAATATCTCTCTCCCCAGCAAAGAGCAAACTTGCTTGCTTCCTGCTCTAAAACGTGGGTACCCCAAGCTCAGTATCATTCTCCTGGAATATAACCCACTGGGTATGCAGGTTCATCTACATCTGGGCCCATTCACATCCCTCCAGTGGGACCTGGAGCTTGGGGAACCATTGAGAACATCTGACACTCTAGCTACTGCTTTTGCTGTAATAAAGTATTTCACTTTTTACTTAGCTGTCTCGTGTCTTCTGTCAGCATCCAGGGAAATAGCTTGCAAATAGGATGAAATCTCAGATCCTTTACAGTTCTTGACAGACTAAATTGTAACCATGCAGCCAATGAGATTGTCCAGGACTTGCCTGCAACTGGAACCATCACAAATGATTGAATTTTCTCTTGTTGTGACCAACCTGTCTACATCATTGCAGGAACATTCTGAAAATTGGGCATATCTTAGAGGAGGACCTTTTAGAACTGGGGTTTGGGACTCTGAACCAAGACCAAAGGAACACTTTTTTTTTTGTCAGAAAATTTGCCATATAAAATCTTCTGTCCTGTAATTAATGAGAGATGACAGCCAATATCAGAACTAGAATTTGCAGGGTCTAGGCCTCAGCCGACTCATGTGTGCTTGGTTGGAAACTTAACATCTGCCCCTTTTCTTCACCTTCCTTCTTCCTACCCTCTCTCTTCCTTAAACCCACAAACTGGCCAATTAACTTTTTAAATAGGTTTTATTTGGAAATAATCTCAAACTTACAGAAATCTTACAAGAATAAGAAATAGTACAAAGAACATCCAGATACCTCTTGTATATAAGCTTACACTTAATTCCATTCTATTGTGAATAATGTTAGCCTGAAGTTGCTACATACTCAGAACATCTTTATTATCTTGAGTATTTTTATTTTTTTTAAGATTTTATTTATTTTTTGATAGAGACAGTGAGAGAGGGAACACAAGCAGGGAGAGTGGGAGAGGGAGAAGCAGGCTTCCCGTGGAGCAGGGAGCCCGATGCAGGGCTCGATCCCAGGACCCTGGGACCACGACCTGAGCCGAAGACAGATGTTTAACGACTGAGCCATCCAAGCGCCCTGGAATGTATGATTTTTAAATATTTACTTAATTTTCTCAGATCTTATAGATGTTAGTGACAAATGATTTGTATTAGAAAACCACAACAAAGGAATTCTGACTGATTATCACAGGTTGAAAACCCTTTGCAAATGCCAGTGCCACACAGATACTAGTTGTGGCTTGCAGTAACTGCATGTAGTACCAGTCTAGCATGTAGAAAAAAGAAAAGTAGCTTAAAGGAGAGGGACAAGCAAACCAGTTGATAACAGATTAATTTTTTAATTACCTGGGATTCTGTGGGCATGGTCTTGGCACCAATCTGCTGCCAGGTAAATATGACAGAAGATAGTCTCTGAATATTTTAATGAAAAATTCATAAATTCAGAAATACTAATGGTGGTTACCTTTCATTAAAACATGATTTTATTATTGGCCAGTGGCGATTTATGACACTGAAACCTGAATAGAAATGTAGTAGAAATCAGAGCAAGTTTGCTTATCAGTTTAAAAACTTAGTGCTGGATCCACATTAATAACATGGTTAGTTTTAAGAAAGAAAGGAGCTGGTTTTAATTAGGATTGAAGTTTCCTACTGTGACTTGTACTTGGAGAGTGTCACATTAACTTAAAATGACATGGAAGCTATCTTCCTAAGAAAATAAAACCAGCACCTTCTTACCAGAATTTTACATTTTGGGAAGGCAAATAATAAATGATTCTATGAAAATTTCAGCTCACTTTAATAAAATATCTGAACTAGCTTGTTGTAGCAAAAGCTGGAAGGCATTTTCTTTTTATATGTTTTGCAATATATAAAATTTATAAAATATGTAAGCTGAAGCATATGAAATTTCTGTCTTCCCAGGAAACTTTCTAACATGCTAATGTGTACATGAACAATGTGATTCGTGAAGGATGACCTTCCCTGATACGACTTAGATATTCCAGGGACAGAGACAGGGTCTACAGAGATAGGAGGCTTTTCAGAGAAGATGTGGGTGTAGACATACACTCCTGGGAATTGGAGTGAGATAATTCTGAATAGAGAGAGAGGCTGGAGACACTCAGCTCACTAAGTTAAGAATTCGAATGGCAAGGACAAGGGAGACTAAACTTGAAGGTTGGAATCTGCTAGTGGAGATGGTTGGCTCTGATTAGTACATTGGGTAAAGAGCTGGGGGACCAGGGCCAGGAGAGAAAGCATATTAGTGATTTCTTAGCAGAGCTCAAAGCGTGGAAAGCAATTTTGGTGTCGGAAAGGTGTACTTGGGTCCAGACAGGGAAATATCATGCTACTCCAGAAACAAGGACAACTTGTCTGAAAGAACTTAATTTAGCATGGGTTTAATAAGCCCTCAGGCAGGCAAACAGTGTCCATCTTGCCCCCTTTCCATCCTGAGGGCTGAAAGCTAGGGAAGGCCCTCACAGCGTGGTCTGAACAAGACAGTTGAATCTGTCAACCATTTGAGTTACTTAAGATTTGCCTTGTACTACAGTAAAGATTACAACCCACAACAATCATACTATGTTACAGGGAAAGGGGAAGGGATAGGGATTCGACTATGACAGAGTGAAGTAAAATCATGAGCACAAGGGAGTTGACTGTTTAGGTGAGGTTAACCTTGTTTCGTGGGTGGAGGGGGAGGGGGTCTTCCGAATAGCTTCTAAAAGTAAACCAAAGCAAATGATTAAACCATGACAAAAGGGCAAGAGTTTGGAGGAAGGAGAGGGTATGCCATGAAACTTAGGTTTTATCCCTAGAGAAAAAAACAAGATTAAAAAAAAAATCAACAATAATTGCAATCATAATTCCTAACATTTAATGTTTGTTTTGTTTTGTTTTTATCATTGAAGAAACAGGGGCGCTTGGGTGGTGCAGTCGGTTAAGCATCTGACTCTTGGTTTTGGCTCAGGTCATGATCTTGGGGTCATGAGATGGAGCCCCAAGACTGACTGCGCTCAACGCAGAGTCTGCTGAGACTCTCTCCTTCTCCCTCTGCCCCTATCAGCCCCCATGCTCACTCTCTCTGTCAAATAAATAAATAAATCCTTAAAAACAAACATATATCCAGATTCTTAAAAATCGTACAGACATAATCCCAATTATGCAAAAATAATAAAACACAGAACTCTTGAATGAACTATATATCAGATATATCTCTAGATCTTAAGATTGCCACTTTTTTCTACAGATTATATGTATTTTCCACATAAAAATTTAATTTAAAAAATAAGATTTATTTAAAAAAACCATACTTTAGAGCTTTAAAAAATCTGCAGAAGACCACACTGATGCGAGGTTAGAATCACCAGCCAAGGCCAGCTTGAGGTAGGAGGGAAGGAAAGATACACACATACACACACGTCATGTATACATATACGTATATGCAGGGACAAAGTGTTTACTTTTTATACCTTCCATTCTCTCCTGGAATGAATTTACCCCCTCAGTCATAAGGGCCTCTCCATCTCATCCCACCCCACGTACCCCTTCCTAACTACCTCAGTGCTGCCTCCATCCACTATGCTGGGAATTCTGCAGCTCCCTAACATCACTGGGCACTCACCCCCATAATGCTTCATCCCCATCTCACCAACAAAATGCACTAGTCCTCTTCTGTATCTCGAGTGGGCTTATTGTACACTATCTGTAAGTCAGTAAGCTAATCACCCATAAGGTTTGTTGCTAATAGTTTATTACCTATAGCATCTTTTTTTTTTTTTTAAGATTTTATTTATTTGACAGAGACACAGAGAGAGAGGGAACACAAGCAGGGGGAGTGGGAGAGGGAGAAGCAGGCTTCCTGCTGAGCAGGGAGCCCGATGCGGGGCTCGATCCCAGGACCCTGGGATCATGACCTGAGCCGAAGGCAGACGCTTAACGACTGAGCCACCCAGGGGCCCCTACCTATAGCATCTTTAACAGGAGATAGTGAAGACTGGAAAAGCTTAAACCAAAAGAATGATAATTTAACAGGTGAATTTTGGCATTTTGGGAAAGTGTTGGGCCGAGGTTTCCTGGATGCCTCTCAACTCACACCCAAGACTTGAGGTGTCTTGGGTTATCTTGTGATTTTAATACTGCGAGAGAGCCTATAAGTGATGTCCAGTAAACACAGCTGTAGAGGAAGGAACATCCTACTGAATCCAGCTGTGTCAGTTGAGCTCCTCCAACCCTACCCTTGCATGTTACATAACCCTGAAGAACCCTACTTTTCTTTAGTAAAACTCATGTTATTCTAGATGTAGCCTTTTGAGATCTTTGGATAAATTAAATTGTGCCAGGTATCCCATTATCCAGAGATCTAGTCTTTCTAGAAATATGATAAAAGAATAAGAGATTAGGTAATACAGGATATAAAACAGAGCCATCTCTGGGCTGGTTTAAACTTAAAATACTTCAGTTTCTGGGAAAGTAGATTGAAGGAAGAAAATATATGTTATACATGTAAATTTATTTAATATAGTCTCCTAAAATGAACTACCTTACAGATGTATTTATGTACTGCTGTAATTTGTCAATAAGATTTATTAGACCTCTAACATCAGTATTTGACTCAGCCTTATATTTTCAGCAGGAAATGATTTGTCTTCTCAAAGAAAATGTGTAATCTCTGGAGTTCTTTCAAATATGTTCCATTTTCATATCTAAAAATAATGCTATCAAAGTAAATTTTTTATCAATAGCAGTACAAACTGTCTTGAATTATATGTAGCTTTAATTTGATATTCGTTAGCTAAGCTAAAAGGTAAAATACAAAACCCACTATATTTCTTTCCTGGAATCCTGCTGAATTCCACAAAAATAGAAACTTAAAAATACATGGAGTAGAATTTTTTTCTGCTATTGTATTTTAGAAAAAGCTACCCTGGTTAGATGCCAGAACACAGAGGATGTAGTATCTAGATGACAATACTTCTAAATAATTTTCAACCACCCAATTTAAATGCTTAAGATTTACTTTTCAACAGATCAACAAACATTAATTAACACATGAGAGGCATTTCACATACAGGGAAAACACCAACCATAAATATTTGTATAGCTCCATAGCACAATAATAATAAAACATCATGATGAAAAAGACCTATTCATTCAGTGTGTCTTCAGATGTTTCTCAGTCCTCAGTGGTATCAATTTTCTCCAAATCCTGAGGTATCACAGGAAAAAAAAAAAATCTGCAGAAAACCACACTGATGCTGCATTAGAATCACCAGCTAGGGCCAGCCTGAGGTAGGAGGGAAGGAAAGATATACACACATACACTCGTGTGTGTTTGGATATGTGTACATATGTGGACCCTATATCTCCTTTAGTTGAGGAAACTGATATTAGCATGTCACTTCTTAAAAATCTCATTTTGGCACATACATTATTTTTTTTAAAACATGGATGTGGAATATATCTCAATGTGGTGTCTTTGAATGATCGTGTCTCCATTGTCAGGGGTGCTTGCTTGAAGCGGAAGTGAGAAATTGTTGGCTGAGTTCAGTCAAAACTGGATGCTCTGCCAGGGAGGACAGTATGACAGTGAAGGGATATGGAAAGGGTTTATGTGGCCCTGATGGGCAATGAGAATTGAAGGATGACTCTAAAGGGTCCCCAGACATGCCTGCCATTGAGTGTGTGGCCTGTCACGTGTGGACATCGTTACTAGACCATGAGACATCAGAGGGAAACTGGAAATGATTAAAGAAAGAGGCTAGATACTGTTTTACTTTCTTTTGTCTCATTTTAACTAAAATCAATTGCAAAATTGAATGCTTGCAAAATCTGAAATAATAAGAAATGTTTCAGTCAGTAAAATCATTAAAAGCTAGCACTAACAGCTCTACATACGGTATGTCATTTCATCTTCACAACCACCCTGTAGGGTAGGTATTAATACGGTCCCCATTTTACAGAATCCAAGGCATAGCAGGTTAAATAAATATCTTGAGGTCACCCAAGCAGTGGTTGGCAGAGCTAGTCTTTGAACCCAAATAGCCTGGCTCTAGAGCCCATGCTCTGCACCACTCTACCCTTCTACTTATACAGCATGAACATTTTCAGTGTCGGACGCCTGGAGGAGGTGAGGCAGTAAGCATCTTCTCTAGCTGGACCTCTAACCCAACTGCACTGGAATTGGTGACTGCTGTATGCATGCATCATTATTGAGTTCCTGCTCTGGTCTGAGTGTACTTGCTCGTGGTAACAGATCAGCTCGTTCTGTTGCATTCCACTTAACTGGGGGTGTGGGGAATTGTCTCTCTTAGAAGAGCCATGTGTCTCTACTAAACCTCTGGATGTGGTGATGGAGTTTTCGGTCTTCTTCAATGAAACATTAAACATGACATTTTCCCAGTAAGAGAGGACTTCTTATGGACCACAGAAAACCCCACCAGAACAGACTGTCAGAAAACATGGAAGATATTTATTCAAACTCCACTGTTATCTCTTAAAATAAATAAATGGATGGTTAGAAAGCAATTTTGTACCTCCCACAATAATAGGACTAAAGCTCCAGTGATAAGCAATAGTCAGTCAGGCAAGAAAAGCTTTGAAATTAAGTGGTCTCAATAGAACAGAATTAATCTTGTGATTAACGAGTTGTATGATTTTAGGACAACCAACTCATCTGAAGAAATGAACCCTAGAACCCATTAATTCCACTCTTGTAGGTGCATCCTTTTTTTTTTGTCTTAAGGCTTTATTTCTTCCTGAGACTCCTTTTAAAATGTAGCTTCCCCTGGGAGAGGGAACAGCTTTTGCCTTTATCAGCCTGCACCTGATACTGCTCATCAGTTGACCGGGGGTTAGAGGACAGGTAGCCGAGGGGCAGAACAGCCCATGGAATCCAGCAGAAAAGGTGCAGAGAAGGGCTGAGAAAACTCCATTACCTCCTAGATTTTCCCATGCCTGGTCCACCTCGGAAATTTGAGAAGTACAGTATTCAGCCTAGAAAAAATGAAGCTTTGAAAGCCCTTTACAAAGGATGTCTTGTTTAACTCTGACTCCACCGTTCTTCTGGCTGCTTGAGCTTCAAGTCTGGGATTCTAGGGCACTCCTTTCTCTCCATCTATGAACTAGTCAGGTATCAAGTTGCGTTGCGTTTCTCTTTGCATTCTTTCTTCTACTTACTCCTCCCCTGAAATCCAACTTTTAACATCATAGCTCAGACTCTTGTCACTTGCCGAAGTTACTAAGTGACAGCTTGCTCGGGGTGACCATGGATTGCAAATGGCTCTGAGATGTATGATTCCTGAATGAGAGTAGGACACCCCTGAGCGCCCTGCTGTTCATAAGCATTGTTTCACCGTAACTATAAGCTCAGGACGGCTTCCTAGTGAGAGGCACTTTCACAAAGAAGGACAGAACAAAGCACTGAGTGGTGTCAGGGACTCAGGAGGCTGGCGGAGGGACAATACGATTTGGAGAGCTGCACCCTCAGGCATAGAAGAGAAGGGAAGAGAGCCATGAACTCCTGGTACTACGGGACAAGGGACACAGAAATCGGACTACGACAACTTTCAAGATTCTGGGTCCTCTGGATGAGCCCTATCGTTACCCTTCTCATTCCCTTTTGAAAAAACCTAAAAGAAGAAGGGCCTCTATGCTTAATTTTGGAGATAGAAGAGAAAGGGGAGAAAAAAGCACGTTATTGATCAGTGTTGAGAAGGTTACTATTCGGGGGGCTCCTGGGTGACGCAATCAGTTAAGCGTCCAACTCTTGGTTTCAGCTCAGGTCGTGATCTCTGGGTCATGAGATCAAGGCCCATGTGGGTTTCCACGCTCAGCGGGGAGTCTGCCTGAGGACTCTCTCTCCCCCTCCCTCTGCCTCTCGCCACCCCCCCTCCCCACTCGCGTGTGACCTTGGACAAGTTTCTTAACCTGTCTAGGCTTTAGTTTCTTCATTTATGCTATGGGGACAATGATTGTATCCCATCTTTCAGTTTGTATGTTCAGGCACGAGGACCAGGACAAGGGCTGGCAATGCTATTCAGCCCCCAAGACTCCATGAGGGCCACACACAGTGGTGAGTCTTTGAAAGTGATACAGTTAAGGAACACAGAGGGTGCCGTCCGCACCAGGTTTAAAATAAGTATACTTACTCATGGGGGACAGCAGAGCAAACTCGGTTAAAGGTACTTTTTAAGCAGACATCACACAATACTTTGTAGTGAAAGAGTAAAAAGGAAAAAATTCCAAATACAAAAGGCATACATTTCCACTTAAACTAAGATTAAGTTCTGGGTACTTGCTTTAATTAATCCTACTCCTTTTTATAAAATGCTCGAGGATATTTCTTCTGTTGGTGGTTTTACCGTTTAACAGTAGTTAGGACTGGTTCCACTATAAAACCTCCCCGCTGCCCACTCACCAGCGGCAGAAATATCTCCCTGAGATCTTTCAGGCCGACTGGAGAGAACAAGAAACGTAGACCTGGATGTGCCTGCATTCATCCATTGCCTGCTGTGTGACCTTGGCCAAGTCACCCTGCTTGTAATTGCCTTAGCTTATTCTTTTTCTTTCTTTCTTTTTTTTTAAGATTTTATTTATTTATTTGAGAGAGAGAGCAAGCAGCAGAGGGAGAAGCAGACTCCCCACTGAGCAGGGAGCCCAACGTGGGGCTCGATACCAGGACCCCATGATCATGACCTGAGCTGAAGGCAGACTCTTAACAGACTAAGCCACCCAGGCGCCCCTGCCTTAGCTTTTTCATCTTTAAAATGAGAAACCCTTCCAGCTGAAAACAGAGGGATTATGCAGGTGAAGAGCGTGGATGCCAAAATCCAACCTCTGGCTGAATCCTGGCTCCGCATCTTACTAGCTTCATAACCTTGGATGAGCCATTTAACCTGTCTGTGCTTCGGTCTCCTCATCTGTGAAACAGGATTACTAACAGTACCACCTCAGAGGGTTGCTTCGAGGATCAAACAAGTGAATGGCAAGTATGTCAGTTCATGCTCAACGCCTGGTGCTATTATTAAATAGTCTGTAATTCTGTAATGATATGGAGAGAATTTTTTTTTTTAGCAACTAGAAGGAAGGTTCCTCTGGGGGAGACACCTGTATTGGGAGGACGGTGTGGTGAGCGAGCCTGGGGCCCGTGAGCCCATAGGACACAGGGTGGGAGGAACAGTTTGCGTTTGCTTTGGAGGAGGGTGTATGTATCCCTTGAGGAGACAGGTCTCTTTTACCTCCAAATCCTATTGTTCTACTTCTCTACAGACTCCTCTGTTAGCTGAATTTCTGAAACCTCTTTTCTGTCAGAGACATGGGCTAGCACCATGTTTTGACCCCAGATGTTTTTAATTCTCTGGCAGAATGATTTATTTTACCACCTCATTTGTTACCAGAGCCAGATCATTTAGCAACAAAATCAAAAGTAGCTTAAAAACCACTAGACCATTACATGTCACAGCCAATGTAGTACACAGACGAACAGTTGTTTTCTTCATGCGTGTGTGTATTCATTCATTTACAAATATCTGCTGGTCCTCCACCATGTGCCAGGCACTGTTCTGAGTCCCGGGGGAAAAGCAGTGAACGACAACAAAAAGTCCCTGTTTCTGTGAACCTCACATTCTACGGAGGGAGACAAACCCTTACGAGAACACAGGTAGTGATCAGTGTGGCAGAGAGAGGTAAAGCAGGGT